>NC_081222.1:1547500-1830000 GCF_902713425.1 Acipenser ruthenus
CAACACGAATCATGTGAACCAACAGGGCTCTTAGCAAAGAAAAAGGCATCAAATGACCCCGACTGCAGCCAGTTAGATTGAAAAAAATCTCATTGAAATGGAAGAAAAGGGGCAAACTACTATTATTATATTATTTTAAAAGGGATCCTTCAATGAGAGTCAATTAAAGCCAAATCAATAATAATAATAATAATAATACATACAAATAAAAAATAAATATTCTGTTATAGATACTGAAGAATTGGCAGATTTATTTTATAAAGAAAATACTGCATTACAGTCCCCCCCCCATTCCCCAATTATATAGATAGATAGATAGATAGATAGATAGATAGATAGATAGATAGATAGATAGATAGATAGATAGATGGATGCAACCAATACAAAATCTACAGAGACAGACTTTCTTATGTTGCTTCTGAGCTTTGATTTCACATCTGCTGCTGAGGGTGTGTGTGTGTGGGAGTGTGTGTGTGTGTGTGTGTTGGAGGGGGGGGGGTGTCCATATGTCAGCTAAACCCATTGCAGAACTAGTCTAATCTAATTACAGGAAGAAATATTGGCTAATATCACTGGGGGATTACCACCCAAAACTAGAGCTTACCCAGTGAAAGGCTGATCCCTTTATACAAGATCTCACATTATCCCTGTCTAGATCAGTAGCTTAAACTCACAGTGCTATTGTCCAGCACTATTCGGGTAGGGATTATTTTTTTTCTCTCTAATCATTAGCGTGAACAATGAAAAATGAAAGACCTGCACAGGTTGTCCAAGAACAAACTGCGCGACTTTTATCTTTCTTTCTTTCTTTCTTTGCAGACTTCACACTTCCAGATATTACTCCTTGTTGCTCAGGTGACAGACTTCTTTGAACATCCCATAATAAGACTGAGCTTGTATAATGATCTCCTTAAAGAAAGGGGTGCATTGGAGGAGAAATCACCTTGCCAATTTGCACAAGCGAACGTATATGAACACCTCAAGATGTGATATTCTTTATATACCGGCCTGCAGGAAAACCTCTGGGTGTGAGAATTTACATTTTCAAGTCAAGTGATGTAGAAACAATATGAACCTCATGTGTGAAACGACCACTTTGTGCTTGAATTAGGCATCTTAAACAACTTCTAAAAAGTCATGCATTTTACCATTTGTGGCTCCGTGTTCCTTTTCTCTTACTATTTGAAATGAATTGCATGTGTGGCCTATTAAAGTCATCAATTAAATTAGACAATCACTAATCACTCTTTTGACAATTTTCCATGATTTTCAGTGACAGTGTTTTCATTTCCTAAGCACAACAAATCAAAACTACAGAAGCAATGTTGTAATGCAATTTGCACACAGCTGTGCATAGAATTCTACACACACAGGAAAACATTAGGACTGTGGCAGGTTACACACATATGCCCTTGTGTTATTTCCAACTTTATATTGTTAGCCTTTGCAGATGAACCTTTAAAAGAAGATTTTTCTATGTAATGGAGACGCGTGTTTCTTTAGGATTGTCTCATTGCATGGGATCCAGGGACGCACGCACGCACGCACGCCCGCACGCACACACACACACACACACACACACACACACACACACACACACACACACACACACACACACAGTCTCTCCTGGACCCTTGCAGTTTCCAGCCTCCTGTTCTATTAAAAGACGAAGTTCCGAGAAGTTTCCACCCTGTTTTCTCCCCCTACTCCCAGCTGCTTGATGCCTGATCTCTGTCATTAATTTTTAATAGGGCTTGGCTTCCTGAAAGCCTAATGTACTATTGATTCAAGCTTCCATTACAGTGCTTTTAGAGATGGATTGCTCGGGATGGAGGAGAGAGAGGGAGAGGGAGAGGTCTTGGGTATCGAAAGATTAGCAAAGTGCCTCCCTCCTTGTCTCATTGCTTGGCGTACAGTATTTTCCACTAAAGCCCTTTCTCAACTGGCGGTCTCAAAAGGTAGCTTTCGTGCTATTGTTTGATTAACAATGTACAGTCATACTCCTCTCTCCAAATGAAAGGTGGTGTGTTAAAAAGTACTTTGATTTTCTTTGGACTCCTAGAAACAGTATTAAGATATGTCACAATACTCAAGGCTACCTGGTTTTAAATGAACAATTTCTAACTTTAAAATCATGAAGAACGGTATTAATAATTGAATGCACTTTTAGCTAGGCATGTCAAGATTATATACTGTGGTACCATATATATGGTGCCGTAATACAAATCTATTTATTTTACTTTATACAGCATCATTATTATGCAGCAATAGCACAAATACATCCCATGTAAACACCCCCTCGACCATGCTGTTACAGTACTCAGGAGGCTGTGTGGTCCAGTGGTTAAAGAAAAGGGCTTGTAACCAGGAGGTCCCCGGTTCAAATCCCACCTCAGCCACTGACTCATTGTGTGACTCTGAGCAAGTCACTTAACCTCCTTGTGCTCCGTCTTTCGGGTGAGACGTAGTTGTAAGTGACTCTGCAGCTGATGCATAGTTCACACACCCTAGTCTCTGTAAGTTGCCTTGGATAAAGGCGTCTGCTAAATAAACAAATAATAATAATAATAATTGTAGCCATGCAAACCACAGCCCAGCATGGCACTTCTGACTTTCTTCACAATTGAACTGGACGCACGTCATGTGCCGTGGTTCAGTTCAAAAGGCACACGTCTCGGTTTACTGAAGGTCCAGACTCAGCTGCCACTGAGCTCCCCACTCCAGCCCTTTCTAAAAGCTGCATGGATAGAGAGCAGTGAAATAAATGAACACATGCATAATGCAGAAATGAAAGCGGGACCTGGTAACCTCGGGAATGACTGCGGTTGGTCAGCACAAACTAATATTCCCTCTGGGCAACCAGGCTCTGCTCCGTGATCGCTCCATATTTCAGAGGTTCGATCACTATGAACACGCAATTCAATCCCACTGCATCGTTTTTCACGTTTGTTTTCCATTTATGACAGTGTTTATAGGAACCCAAACGCTTTTTCCCCCAGCTGAAAAGTCAGTCGAACCCGAGTCTTCAGTTTTATGGCCCAATTTAAAAACTCTGTGGTCCCTGAGTGGCTCACCTGGTAAAGGCACGGCCGCGTGGTGCGCAGGGTGAGTCATACAGTCAGGAGAGCGCAGGTTCACCTCCTGGCTGTGCGGAGTCGCTGGTCTTCGCTGGGGACTCTGAAGGGAGATTGGCTCTGGTGCTCCCGTGGGTCAGGGAGGCAAAACCGGCAGGGACTGTTCCTCCTCATCGCCCTACTAGCCAGGCTCCCAGTGAGCTCAGAGCAGACACCTGCAGGGCTTGTCCTCCAGGGGGCGGTAGCTCGCTCACATCCGCTCTGGAGTTCCTGGGTGTGGAAGAGGAAGCTGGATCGGTCGTGGGATCAGAGGACGCCCGCTGAGCCTTCAGTCCTCCTCAGCAGCTGTGCGGGGAATTGCTGCGGTGAGGGGAAGGAATGATTGGACATTCTACATTGGGGAGAAAATCAGGGGGGTAAAATAATTGTCCACATTAAATAAAAAATAAATAATGGAAAAAGCAACCCTCAATATCCATGCCAGCTTTATCACTGAGGCTGCAGCCTGCAAGTCAGATCAAGTGCAGACAGGGACACAGGATCTGAAGTCAGTGCTGCACAATTTCATTGCATTGAAACTTCAACCAGCATTACAAAGCCTTCCACCTTCAAATGCATATCACTGCTTTCAGATCCTGCGAGTAAACAAGAGGCTCCAGCAGTGAATTCCACATGGCGCGTTGATGTGCAGAGTTAAAGGGACCAGCGCTAGACCAAACCAATACCCTGTGCACTGCAGATTAAAGGTAATGTTCACACCCCCCATCTCTCTCTCTCTCTCCTTCCTCCAGTGAGAATAGATTGCACAGGATGGGTTGATAAAGACACTAATGTTAGCCATCTGTCAGACACACCAGCTCTGTCTCTCGCTGCCTTCCTTCCACCTCCTCAAGACCCACCTGTTTAGACTGCACCCCTCCTGCTCTGCACTGGCCTTGCCTGACCTCAGCACCACGTTACTGGATCCTCAGCTGAGGCACAATTGTACTACAATGTCTTTGTAGATATATCTGTTGTAATCCTAACTTGCTGCATCCTAGTTCATATTGTATTCTAATAGTATTACTGCACTTCCTGTAAACCATACTGTATTTAAATATTAAGCTTACATTGCAAGCCTGTACTGCCCTGTAAAACCTGCAAGTCGCCTAAATATATAAATAACTAAATAACTAAATAAATAATATTAAAGTAAATGTGTTCTTTTCTGCTAAAAGAAAGCTACTGTTGCAGACTATCCAAACCCAGTTTGATATTTAGAGAGAGAGAGAGAGATAGAGATAGAGAGAGAGAGAGAGAGAGAAAGAGAGAGAGAGAGAGAGAAAAAAAGAGAGAGAGAGAGAGCACAGAGCTATAAAATATTGCTGAGTCTGTTATGTTTAAAAACGTTCACGTCATCAGATAAAATCGAAGCTTCATTTGCAAAACTAAAAATACACAACAATTTGCAAATGCCTTCATCATATTCGTTTTCTCGTACACCAAAAGTATAAACAGTTCATTTGTTTAAGAAGTACGGTAATTGAGATCAAAGTTAGGTTGCAGCTGACGTCATTCCAGAGTGCTTTGTGTGTGTGTGTGTGTGTGTGTGTGTTTTTTTTTTTTTTTAAGTGGTTCCTCTTATGGGTTGAAACAAGTGTAAAACACAACACAGGGTATCCTTGGTGATAATGTACCGTGTGTGTTCAGGTGTTAGACAGAGATTCATCACAAATTAACTATAATGGGTACTTGACACCGTGTGTTAAATTGATTAGCTTGCTGTAGTGTTTGGACTGGCACATGTTTGTGAGCAATCCACTCCAGCTCTGATTTTTAAACTAGAGCGATAAGGATATTCGAATCCAGAAAATTTGCTATTGTTTTTTGACTTTCTAATGCCTTTATCTGTACAGCACCACCGAATTTACAACTTAGTGTTTCAAATCAAATATCTTATTTACGGCACCAAATGTGTATATAAAGTATACATTATCAGAGCATTACCTAAATGTAGTAATTATGCACCTTTTGCTGCATGTAACATGAAATCGATGAAACTGTCTGTCTCACAAACCTTTCACATTGCACAGTAAATAACGAAGTAACTACGTCATACTTTCAAGATTCATAATTCGAAAGCCAGGCCAATCTTACATGAATATAGGCTCAAACTCAACAGAAACATAAGAAAGTTTACAAACAAGAGGAGACCCCATTCGGCCCGTCTTGCTCGTTTGGTTGTTAGTAGCTTATTGATTCCAGAATCTCATCAAGCAGCTTCTTGAAGGATCCCAGGGTGTCAGCTTCAACAACATTACTGGGGACTTGGTTCCAGACCCCCACAATTCTCTGTTTAAAAGAAGTGCCTCCTATTTTCTGTTCTGAATGCCCCTTTATCTAATCTCCATTTGTGACCCCTGGTCCTTGTTTCTTTTTTCAGGTCGAAAAAGTCCCCTGGGTCGACATTGTTAATACCTTTTAGGATTTTGAATTCTATACAACCCTCCAACACATGGCCAGGCAACTAAAGTGTTCACTTCTAGATTTAATATAGATGTTCCTCGGCTGCAGAGGTAGCAGCAGATGTAAGCTTTGCATCACTAATTGCTGGCATATGGTGCTGTGTGTGTGTGTTTGTGTGTGTTGGGGAATGGGCTGGGGGCTGGGGGAGACTTTTATAGTCTTGATTTTCAATGCCCCGGGACAGAGGAGCAGGTTTTAGCCCCGAGCTCCCGAATCTGAAAGGAGGGGAACTCTTTTCATGGGTGCTGGGGCACCTATTCAAATGCGCGTGCTTGGCATTGTACAAAGCTCTCTTTAAAGGCGGAGCAGCCCATTCAAAAGCCTACCACAATCTAAACAGAACCAGATTTACAATTGAATGCTACTCCCGTTTCTTTCTCCATTTGAAGATCTTATTCCATAAAGAAAAAAGAGCAGAATTACCAGCAATTGATCTCAAACACAACTGGCTTCATGTGGTATCACACTGGCACTGTAATTACCAATGTGCATTGATTCAAACTACTGTGACACCATTGGCAAGTCAATGTGGAAACGTAGCCCCTGACCCTATAGTTATTACCTTCCCATTGCCTCACCATTGCAGTGCCAGTGTATTGCAGCTGTATATGGTAATATACAGAAGTATTGGTGATACTGTTGATGGACATCTGATCCGAGTACAAATAAATGTGCAAAGAAAGGCAAAAGTGTTCAAGAATGTGGACTAGAAGGGCTCCCGAGTGGCGCATCCAGTAAAAGCACTCGCTAGAGTGCAGGATGTGTCCTATAGCCTGGACGTCGACCGGTTAGAGTCCAGGCTATTCCACAGCCGACCGTGGACGGGAGCTCCCAGGGGGCGGCGCTCAATTGGCCGAGCGTCGCCCGGGGGGAGGGAGGGTTAGGTCGGCCAGGATGTCCTCGGCTCACCGCGCACCAGCGACCCCTGTAGTGTGGCCGGGCGCCTGCGGGCTTGCCTGTAAGCTGCCCAGAGCTGCGTTGTCCTCCGACGCTGTAGCTCTGAGGTGGCTGCACGGTGAGTCTGCGGAAGACAGCGTGTGTTCATCTTCGCCCCTCCCGAGTCAGCGCAGGGGTGGTAGCGGTGAGCTGAGCCTAAAAATAATTGGGCATTTCAAATTGGGGAGAAAATAATAATAAAAAAAACTACTTGTCTCATTCGGAATACTGCAGGAGTAGAGTTGAAATCATCATCAGGTACAAACCGCTACAAAACCCCAAAAATACAAGAGAAAACATGCCTGTGCCAGCAATATAATACACACAAGGAGGCACCGAGTAGGGGGATAAATCAATCGATGAATGTTTACTTGAGGTTAGGAAAATAAAAGCCATGACCAGCGATAATCAATGAATCCTTCCATCTCTAATGGTACGTTTGTTCCAAATGAATGATGCCATCGTGATGGTGTGTGTGTGTGTGCGTGTGTGTGTGTTTTTTTAAAGATCAAGTATGAATTTAGCTAGAAAGCAGGCAGGGAAGGAGGGAGGGAGGTGGGGAAGCAGGGAGGAGGGGAGCTCTTTAAAATGCAGAACTGCAATATGGCCTTTGTTGGAAAGATCAATTCCAGTTTCTTGTGTGTGTGTCTGTGTGTGTGTGTGTGTGTGTTTGCTCAAGCGATCCATCTTCCCTGGTGCACAGGGACGTGTGCTTTCTGCAGCTCCTCGTCTCTCAGAGCGCACGTCTGCGCTCTCCAACAGGCAGACGCAGCACAGTGGCTCTGCCGTAATACACACTTAGTGTCTGCTGACACGAGGATACACATCAGAGCGCAGAGACGTGAGCTGAAAGGGAAACTAAATATTGCCTGCATTTTCATTTCTTAACGGTTTAATGTCCTATTACATGTGTATGGTTATCTTTTGTTCCTGCGCGGATCACTGATGGCCACGCTTACTAACTATCCAGGCTTCTGAAAAGACTCCTGATTGCGGGGTGGCAGTACTGTTACACAGGCAGCACATAAAGCTTCACCTGCTGGCTTCAGTGCATGCCCAGCAGACTGTATGCCTACACAGATCATGGTTGCAACATGACCCACTGATCCATGTGTCTAAGAAACACAGTCACACAGCTTGGCTATCCTCAGAATACTTAAGGGTAGTCAATGCTCTATCATAATAAGAACCTTCCTTAATACTATTTGTAAGGTGGTTGTTACTATTGTGGTCCATAAGGACACACAGATTGCCCTCTTACAATGCCACCAGCATCACTTTATACATTGCTCCTGTCTCCTTGGAGGGCACTGATCAGGACGACTTTGCTTAACTTCTGACTTTATTAAGGAGCAGGTGCTGTATGTCTGGAAAACGGTATTTATATAAAGGGTGAAAATCAACGACATTGTTGATCTGGGTTACCACACGCGCACCCCATGTTGTGTGGTGGAGTTGCATGCGATGGGCTGGCAGCTGCATTGGCGAAGGTTATGTGGTTGGCAGGTTTATGGGGCAACGTACCCCTGGATGAAGATGGAATGGCTACAGTTGGACTTCAACAGAAAACGCCTGGAGCCACCAGTGATATTAACCAAGCTATAGTGGTTTTACTGGACACAACAAAACCGTGCGCCATATAATGTGGAAGATAATAATACTAATAATACTACTACTAATAATAGTAGCAGTAATGTCAAGATTATCTCCACCACCACCACCACTATCCCACAGCATCTAGCAGCTGATCTGAGATCAGCAGTGATGTTTGGAGTGTCTCTTGAGTGCCCTGATCAAAGCTCTCTCTTAATGCACAGCTCTTTAACACATAGGAATAAAGCACTCTGGGATATCAAAGGACCGTCCCAAAATCAAAGCGATGGTCCGATCGACTGGGCCACACCCAGAATTGATCCTTCCCTCATTCTAATTACCTCTCTCTAGAGGGGACAAAAAGATCAGTCAAAAAGCTGTGCACTTAACTGGAAGAAAGTGTCTCGGTAAGAACTTGGCATAGACAGACAGACAGTGATCAAAGGAATCAATCAAAAACAATCAGAGGTGCCACATTACAATATAGTGGCCCCCGTTGAAGCCGCTGTGTGCTGTGCAAAGCATCGCTCAGCTTTACTCAAGAGGATTCAGGATGGTTTGATTTGTTTCCTGTTGTTCTGTCGTAATATCTTGGTTCTGGAAGAAACAGGTCAGAGAACTGATTTTGCGCTGCTCCGATTTCAGAAACGCGAGGCTGGCCTTCGTGGAAGAGCTCGGATGAGGCGTTTGTGATTTATTACCTGCTGTGGAGAATTGCATCCCTGAGGCTTTCATTCGCCCAGATCAGCTGGAGGCTTTCCTCTATGCTGGGCCATGATGGGGATTTTTTTTTTTCCTTAAAATTGCATTCTGACCCACATCCAGTCTGTCCCTGGCTCCACGCTGCATGCAAAATACAAATCTGTTGTCGTTTCATTGTGCTCTAGTGTGGGCAAGCTCAGAGGTTTACCATCGACCACGACAGCACTACAAAGTGTCAGTCAGCTATAAGGCTCGAACCATGGCCTTGGTGTCCCTGTTCTTCCAATCGCAGGAGTGTGAGTCAGCGAGCGCCTAATTAAGAGCGCGTGCTCCGTGCTAACTTGCTCGGGATGGCAGCTCTCACATCTTGTGATATAACGCAGACTGAAGAGTTCGCACGTCAGGTTTATATTTACCCCCGAGCTGTGAAGTGAATTTATTAGCACTTATTAAAAAGGCGTGAGGCGCGCAGTGTGGCAGGCGAAACCTGTGAAAGTTTAAACAAGCATTCTCCCTTATTATTTGAGATTCTGCCTCTCAGCGAAAAGGCGCAGGTGCTTTATTAGGATTGAAAAGACTATCAGGTCAGGTTTGCGTCCGTTTTATTAAGCTGCGTTTGAGTTTATTGTTTTATTTAGATGACCTCTTGCAGAGCTCTCTCCCTCACTGTACATTTCTGCTTACTGTGTACATCGATTGAAGCCTTTCATATCTAACATTCCCTCAAAGTATGCTTGTTTCAGCCTATAACATATCTATGGCCACTACTTATGTATTAATTTGTTGCAGGCGCTGTTTCTTCGATAGCACCTCCGTATGATTCTGTATTCTGTGTGTGCTTAAATAAAAACAACCGATGACAATATCTAGGGTTTCTGACTTTAGGTTTTAACCATTAAAGAAAATGCTAACTCAAAGGAATTAAACAGGTGCTTGCCCGATCGAAGACAAGGTTCATGGCGCAGTTCCCTGGGTTTTGTTGCAGCACACACTGTGAATTCTCTCTCTGCTGTAATTTGATTTTGAGCTCAGTTCTCAGGATGTCTCAACAAAGCTCCAGGAGACTACTTTTGGGCAATAGCAGTAAGAAGCACTCAAGCCCAGATAAACACAGATTTTTTTGGACATCTATCAAACTCTCAATAGTGCTGAATTTAGCAATGCTAAAAGAAACTTTATACATTCAGCTACAAAAACATTTCGACTCAAGGTCTTTTTTGGAGTTAGAACGATCACAGGAACATGACCGTAGAACTGCTACAGACCCCAAACCCCTTAACTTCTCCTGAAAAAAAAGCAAAGATATCACATTTAACCTTTAAAATTTTGACCCACCGCCATCAAAAGTAACTTCCAACTCTACATGCAAGTTTCTAATAAACAAAATAATTGAGGAAACAATTACTAATTTCAGAGATCAAAATGAACGCATCTAAGCATGCATCTGACATAGGTGTTCAATTCATCCCTTAAGTGATGCAAGAGAGGATCTGGGTATCTGTGGGTCCAGCATGGGTCTGATGATTACAGAAGAACTTTTCAGCAAGGACTGGATGCAGGACAGGCTGAGTTCCCTTCCCCGTGCCTTGATCCTTCAAGGACCTCAATGCGATTGCTACACTGCGTCTCTCCCACTGGTATAAATGAGCTACTTCCAAAACGCTCAGTCTGAATTCTAATGTGCAACTCTAAGACACACCGAAGAAAGCGCTGGCCGAAACGTTTGTCTGCTTGGCTTGTAGGTCTTAGACACCGCTGCTAATCTCAGATCAGCTTTTATATTTCACAAGGTCAAACTATAATTCTTGCATCTGCCCATGACAAGTTTGTTCTGCCCGCAATGGCCAAAACAGCAGCCGTACAGTAACCCTGACAGAGAGGAGGTGCTGGGATGGCTTGAGTTTCGGTATCCGTTACTGCACAAATCAGCGCTTCACAGAAAAACAGGGGCCATTCTTGGGAACAGACCGTTACAATTGACCCCTAATGTCCCTCAACTAATTATATTGATTTATCACTGCTGTGTGGCTCCCTGACTCTCCTGAACTGTTTAAAAAAAAAAAACGGACTCACAGTTAGTCACTAGCAAGTCAGTTTTTATTGTATTTTATAATGTTTGGTCAAACCCCTGAACTTGTAGTGTGTGTATGTGTGTGTGTGTGTGTGTGTGTGTGTCTGTGTGTGTGTGTGTGGTGTGTGTGTGTGGTGTGTGTGAGTGAGTGTGTGTGTGTCTGTGTGTGTGTGTCTGTGTCTGTGTGTGTGTGTGGTGTGTGTGTGTGTGTGTGAGTGTGTGTGTGTCTGTGTGTGTGTGTGTGGTGTGTGTGAGTGAGTGTGTGTGTGTCTGTGTGTGTGTGTCTGTGTGTGTGTGTCTGTGTCTGTGTGCGCATGGTGTGTCTGTGTCTGTGTGTGTGTGTGTGTGTGTGTGTGTGTGTGTGTGTGTGTGTGTTTGGGACCTATTAAATACCGCTAATGGCTGCTTACTTTCTTCAACAGTCAGGTTACAGCGCTGACGAACAAAGAAGAAATAATAATATAATAATAATACACCGGACAAGGCGTTGCTTTGAAGAACCGAATCAGAGCGAATTGAAACCCTTATACGCTTATATTTCAAGGGTGCTTTTATAGTTAGTGTTTTAATCTTTTTTGTTTTATGTATTTATTTATTTATTTTGGTATGCGTTAGACGGTAATTGCTGTCTGTCGTAACGATTCTCCCTAACAGCTCGGCGCGCACTTTACTGAGCATCCCATTATCTCGGAGTCTGTGAAGCCAGCAGAAAAAAAACACTAAAAATGTCATCAGCGAAACCCAATCAGCCTCTTTTTTCGATTAACTGCACACATTGTAGGGAGCTCACGGTTTCGGCACCAGCGGCTCCTATATTGCCCCCCCCCCCCCCCCCCCCCCACGCCCCCGCAATTTTTTTTTTTGGTACATTAATATTCATATCGACGCCGCTGCTGACAGAGAGAGAGAGAGAGAGAGAGAGAGAGAGAGAGAGAGAGAGAGAGAGAGAGAGAGAGAGAGAGAGAGAGAGAGAGAGAGAGAGGCCTGCACGCTGCCACACCAAAAAAAAGAGAAATATCTAAAAAAAAAAAACTGCCGTCTTAATTAACAGCACCGAGACGCAGTTGTTTGATGTCAACAATTAAATTCCTTATTATTATTTTTATTATTTTTAATTATTTCCTCAATGTTATTTTATTGTGGTTAACTCATTTTTTTAAGTTAGAATGGAGAAACGTTGGTCTCGAGTCGGCGGAATGCACGCTGCTCGTGCTATCCCTGCCTCGTGAACAAATACATATTTTATTATTATTTTGCCGTCTCCTGCGTTGCAAATTCACACACAAATAAATTGCAACCCCCTTTTTTCCGCACGCACGTGAACTAATACATTCTGGTCCGGCTGAATGGTTTGTTATCGCCATTAATTAGTTATCTGTGTGCAACACACATTGCCGAGCATAAGGTTCAGGGTGAAGGTTTTTTCTGAAGGTCGGGGTTTGCATTGGGGTTAGGGCAATATTGTTATGAATAACGCAGTTTTATGAAAGCAGAGAGCTCTGTAAACTGGATTTGCAGACTAAATAAAAACGTTTTTTTGTTCTCTCAATTAAGCAGCAAAAAAAACAGTAAAAAAACCCCTGAAATCTGTAATCTGTTAATTGCAATGATATGCAGAACGCTTTGGCCTTTGTGTCTGAAAGCATTTTAGGTGTTAACACGCCGAGCTGTCTGTGAATAATGATGAGATGCTTTTTAAGAGGAGCTGCATGCCGCGTTTTTTTGAGGTTATATCTGGAAATACATTCAGGTTTCATTTGCATAGCTGTCAGCGAGCCTGAAATGAGACTGACAAAATGCGCCAGGGCTTTTCATCGAACCGCAGACAGCGCGCTCCGATTTTACGCAGGCATTGTGAGCAGATCCGCACCGTGTCACGCTCTTCGGCGAACGGCAAGACAGCACAGCACCGCGGGCTCAGCGCTGGAACACGGCTGTCATCTCGCTCAGCTGTCGGCTCTGAGTTTCAGAACCATGGACAGTTCTACTGGTGACGCGATCAGTGCAGGCAGACCGACAACTGTTCAAAATGCCGTATTGCAAAAAAGTTTAATAACATTTATCAATTAAACGTTAAAAAATTGCGATGGTGTTATAATCATGTTTAATTCAACAGTACAATATACTGGTTAATAGCTACACCTTTCTAGAGGTTACCCCGCTTTACACACGTGTCTCCGTCCAAATGAATGCCATCTCCTATAAACCAAGTCAAACCATTGTAGCATCCCTTCAGAGGGACTGAGCAAATATTGGGGAAAATGAGTTGACTGGCCATAACATGCATTAAAACGCTTGTTGCTGCTGTGGAATTCACATATTAAGACACAGCATTGATTACATTTAAAAAAATAAATAAATCAATATACAGACTATTACACTGTACATGCACAGTACAGCTGTGGACAAAAGTTTTGCATCACCTAGAATTTTGGGATTAAGACATACTTAAAATAAAAAACTATATGAACATAATTTAGATCTTTTATTTAACATCATGTCATCAAATAAACTACACAATGATATCACAAAAAAATTCTGGAGTGTGGAGTAGTGTTTAGGGCTCTGGACTCTTGACCGGAGGGTCGTGGGCTCAATCCCAGGTGGGGGACACTACTGCTGTACCCTTGAGCAAGGTACTTTACCTAGATTGCTCCAGTAAAAAACCAACTGTATAAATGGGTATATAAAAATAATGTGATATCTTGTAACAACTGTAAGTCGCCCTGGATAAGGGCGTCTACTAAGAAATAAATAATAATAATAGCAGTACAGTATTTCATGTTACATTTCGTAATGTCACATTTCACCATTGCTGTCAGTTTTTCGTAAAATATATGGAACTACAAAGAGGTGGTAAGTAATTCAATATGTTAACGTAACATTATTCAGCAGGTTTCATTTGACTTTATGAAGCAAAATTAGTTAATTCTATAGGGTGATGCAAAACCTATGGCCATTGCAGTAGGACTACAGGGGTGGGGGGTAATTATGAAAAAGCCTAGCAGGGTTTCAGGACCACGGTTAGCTCCCAGTACACCTGACTGCACAGAATTCGGAGCAGTGCAGTGACACGGGCCCGGGGCTTCAGTACCCTGGACAGCTCCCAGCACACCCTGTGAAGTGGCAGCTGACTGCACATTAACAAGGGCTGCACACCTATACAGCTCTGGCCAGATTGTTTTGCATAGCCCTATAGAATTAACAAATTTTGCTTCATAAAGTCGTAAACCTGCTGAATAATGTTAGGTTAACATACTGAATTACACACCGCTTTGCAGGTTTCCCAGATAACGAAAAAAACTGACACATAATTGAAAAAATGTGCCATTTCGAAATACTACTGTACTGCTATTATGGTTTCCGGTAGATTTTTTCGATATCATTGTGAAGTTTTCTTTGATTACATGATGTTAAATAAAAGATCTAAATTATGTTCATATAGTTTTTATGTCTCAATCCTGAAATTCTAGGTGATGTAAAACTCCAGAAGACAGTAACCTGCACAGTTATATGTTTGACAGTAAGCTGTGCGATTATATGTTTGTGAGAAGGAAGGATTTGTGCAACACAGGAAGAAAAAAAAGACTAGCAAAGTTATCCAAATAATGATCCCAAATTGATTCTGAAATAAATCTCTCCGTCCTACATATTTGGAAAGAATAGAAGCCTAGTTTAAAGAAACCAACAATTATTCCTATTATTAGGTTATTTAGCAGACGCCTTTATCCAAGGCGACTTACAGAGACTAGGGTGTGTGAACTATGCATCAGCTGCAGAGTCACTTACAACTACGTCTCACCCGAAAGACAGTGCACAAGGAGGTTAAGTGACTTGCTCAGGGTCACACAATGAGTCAGTGGGTGAGGTGGGATTTGAACCGGGGACCTCCAGGTTACAAGCCCTTTTCTTTAACCACTGGACCACACAGCCTCCAAAAATGGCAAATCAAATAGGGGAAAACATTTCCAAAGCGAAGACAAATCTAAAGTTATTGCAACTTTTTAGTGAAGGCCTGATTAGCGTGTGGCTTACGGGGAAAGCCCTCATATTATTGTGGGTATCCTCGATACTTAACCAGTAAATACCTTTCAAAAACTAAAGCGATCTCCCTTAAGCGGAGATTTAAAATAGCACAAGTTAAAATGCTCCAATCCCCTACATTTAATCAATAAACATACAGACAGGCCCTTTTAAAGGAAGTGAAAGTAGAAAGAGCATTGTGGAGAGTCTTTTAAACATGCATCTCAACGATCCTTCCCACTGAGGTCCGGTGTAAGTCCTGCCACTCAAAGAGGACCTTGTCCTTCAATCACGCACTCAAGGATTTCAACAGCGCTGAAGCTTGTTGAAAATCTACACCCCAGAATTGAGTGTGAACGGTTTGAGGAGCCTGGCAGAGACTTCGGGCATCTTTCAGTCACCCCCACAATCCCTGGAGCTCAATCTAATCGGGCATGGCTGGGATGAACTTGAACAAGGCATTCGTCATCATGATCCTCTGCTCGCGATGATAAATGACTGAATGGATGCCTCAAGACACCTTCCGGCACCTTGTGGAGTCTTTGCCATAGTATTTAGATACAGGGCTTGGTAACATGGAAATGTATCTCTGCCGGTGCAGCTCTGGCCAAAAGTTTTGCATCATCCTATAGAATGAACTAATTTTGCTTCATAAATTCAAATGAAACCTGCTGAATAATGTTACCTTAACATATTGAATTACACACCGCTTTGTAGTTTTCCCCTATAATGAAAAGCTAACAACAAATTTCAAATGTGACATTTCAAAATCTAATATGAAATACTCCTGTTATGGCTTCCGGTAGACTTTTGCGTTATCATTTTGTAGTTTCTTTAATTAGATGATGTTAAATAAAAGATCTAAATTATGTTCATATAGTTTTTTTTTTAAATGCGGTCTCAATCCTACAACCTTAGGTGATGCAAAACTTTTGGCCAGAGCTGAATATTTGAAAACATTGACAAAGACTTCTGATCAAAATGTTTGTCATTGACTTCAGTGTTTAATACTCACAGATGATATATTTGACTTGCTAGACTAAGCAATGCCTGCTAAACCTGTCATACCAACAATCCTTTTAAATTAGAATTTGCAAAAGAAAGAAAAAAAGAGGAGGATGGCAAGATTGCTGCAAACAGAAATGATGAACGTAGCAGCTATTTCCTGACCTGTCCCTGGACTGCCTGTGTAACAGATGGATGACCAACATTATTGAACGTTAGCTGTCCTGTATTGATTCTTTAAGAACACACTTTACTGGGTGGGGAGCTGTAAGGAGGGGGTGATTATTTCCTTTAATCTGCAGTGCGCAGGGTATTGATTTTAGTGACAGGTCTGTTGCTGGTCCCTTTAACTCCCTGCACAGAAACACACCATGTGGAATGCTGGAGAGAGAGATAGAAAGATTGAGTTGGGGAAAGAAAGCAAGGATGGGCGAGAGGGAGGGGAGTGGGACGCATTTAGTATTCAGGAGCATGCTCGATGCGTTGGAGAGAGCTTGACTCACACACTCCATTCGACAGCAAAACAAGGTCATCCTGGCCGACAAAACAATAGGAGAGAGAGAGAGAGAGAGAGAGCGAGTGAGGAGGAGAATCATTTCATGTGCATGTGTACCTTTTCTGGGTTGGGAAAAAAAACAACAACAGTAGAAAACCTGCGTCCCTGTGGAATTTTAAATCAGGCCCACTTTACTCTGAATCAGCCACGATTTGCCAAACAAAGGCTCTTTCTCTCATAAGATGATAATTGGTCTGAAGCAGCACAGCCTGCAGTGGCAACAAACAGAAAGGTGGCATCATTAGGAAGCCTGGACACCCCCTTCATTTTAATTACTGATATTCTATAAAAAAAACAGGGAAATGGAAAGTGGAAAGGGGAGAGGTGGGGACGGGGGGACGGGGGGGGGGGGGGTCTGGTTTAACGAAAGGAGCACTGGAGAAAGAAACAACAGTGAAAGCAGATAGGAGTCTCCCCACAGAAAATGTGCCTCTTTCAGTCTCCCTACTCAAGCCATACCTTCTGAGACAAGTGCTTGAATACTCCCTCTGCCAAGTTGCCATACGATGTATTTTGGATGAGAAGATGTTTATTTTGCATTCAGCTATAGCTGTGTGTTACACACCTAGACTTGCGTCTCCAGGAATATTTAAAAGCCTATACAAATTCCAGCAAAAACTTACAGACATGTAGGGTCCCCTATAAAGCTAGATGCCAACTGTGCCTTCACCTTTTGCCATGGTGTGAAGTTTAATTTCTCTACCACTCACATTAGCAACCTTGAGACATCAGGTGGACATCAGTTTTTTAGAGCTGGATATCTTAATGTTAATGTCAATTCAGCGCCAAATCAGCAGGGATTTCTGGAAATATAAATAATGCCAGAGCCACGTTGACGTCTCTGCTATAAATAGGCAGGTTTTAACTGTGCAGACACCTCACAGGTTAGAGGGAAAGGGAAAGGGAGGCGGGTATACAGGCAGGGATGGCGTACGAGTGGGGGAGGGGGCTGGGGGCTGGGGGCTGGGAGCTGGCAAGGTGACTTTCGAAGAACGCACAGGGTGCCAAGACAAGATGAATAGGTTTGCATTGATTTGGAAGCGAACAGCTGGAACAAATTTTAAATTGAAAAAGAAAAAAAAAAGAAAGAAGCGTGTTTTCCTGGAGGCTGCGGTGAGGCTGGTATCCATTCCTTCACCTTGCTTTACTCCTGTGCTTCAGGCTGCCAAACCGAGACAGCGAAAAAAGAAAATTACCCCCCCCCCCCCCCCCCCCCCCAAAATAAATCCAGATCATTTCTTTATTTTGTTCTTGTTATTCTGTGCAATAAATAAGGATTTTTTAAAAGAAGCATACCCCTGTGATGATTAGCATGAAAAGAATCACAGCGCATCTAACTGTTAACCCTGTCGGGAAGACTTAATTGTACACACTGAACGCAATGCAACAAAAGCAAAACCTCATTGTACACACTGAACGCAATGCAACAAATGCTGAAAAAGACTCAGAAGCTTCTGATAAAGACAGTAAAATGCAAGTCTTTCTACTAAAAGTCTTTCTCAATGTCTTCAATGTCTTCAATGTCCTGAAGACATTTTGGCAGGAACGTTTGTCTTCTGTTAGCCTTTCTAAATGTACCCCTATTGTGTGTTGTACAGTTATAGATGAACGGTTCGACTTTTTCTTTTCCTTTATAAAAACCAGGGGGTTTAAAAGGTAGAGGCTTTGTGCTTTTGCAACAGGCAGCCACCTGGGGTTGACCGCGCCTCCCGGTACTTCTCTGTGCCTTTTCTGTACAGTGGCATACTTCATAATACAGCTCGGCGATTTAAAATGCTTCCCTATCATGCTTTACCGACGCATTGTTCGTTTCCAAAGCGCACAAAGGAAAGTGCTTGACGAGAGATGGGAGCTCTTCAGAAGAGCTGTCTCTGTGTTTTCTATAAACTGCAGCCACCAGGAAACAAAATGCAGAGAGGCAACAGTGGGGAGGGAAGCAGGGAAGCACTCGCTCCTTCCGTCTCTCTGAATCAAACAAAGCTGTTGGTTTTTATTTTGTAAACTTTCACCAGCGCTCAGTTGACCCTCACCCCCTCCCTCCCTCCCTCCCTCCCCCGCTCTGTGATTCTCAGGATTTCAATGTTCGAGACACCTGCTCCAGTTCAAGAGGGACAATTGCCCCCCAACCCCCCTCGGGTAGGACAATGGGGGGGCCATTTTAAATGCAAAGTAGGCCAGATGAAGATGGAGAGAGGCAGGCTGCTCCATCCTCTCTCTTTAACTGGGGTTGAAGAGAGGGAAGGGGGGGAGCTCAGGGTGTGAGTGCATGCTATTACAGCTATGTATTCATACTCAATACCCCACATCAGCTGGCTTAACACCTGCTTTCTGCTTGATGCCCAGGGAAGCCCTGATTGCTGATAATAACACATATAGAAGATGACAGGGCACCGTGTGGCAGGTTTACCACAACCACCCTCACTCCCAGATTTCACAGAACGGACAACTTCGAGATCTGACTGCAAGAGTGTTCATGGAAATCACTGAATAATTGATAGGACAAGACAAGAGCAAACCAGGGCGATGCAAGGATTGCCTGTATGTTCTCCATCGGAAGCAGCTTTCAAAATACAGCTAGAGATAGTAGCGATTACCCTAAAAATCTCAGAGAGCCGTACAAAAACATACCACCAGTGAACAACAACAACAACAACAACAAAAAAGTCTAGCTTACTAACAAGCTCAGTAAATAGTCGCAACTACACTCAGACACCACTTCAGCATCGAAAATGCTTCAAACACAAAATCAACATGCTGTATTTGCACTGTACCGGCTTCCAGTGTACCTCACACTGCAGACTGCCCTTAAAATGAGACGCTTCAAAACTGCAGAGCTGTTGTGGCGCTCAACAGACCCCTCCATATGGGCAGCCCTGTGTTAACAAATACAGTCTGCCCACCAACATTCAAGATTCAATATTAAATAAAGGTACCCCAACCTACAGCTGTAAGTCAGAACACAGAAGGAGGCACTATCACTTTCTCTTTTATTCAACAGCTCAGCACTTGACTTATTGAGTGAATTTTTGTTGGGGTGATGGGGTGATGGGGTGATGGGGAGGGGGTGATGGGGTGTTTAGGTGGCTGGAGAGGCAGGTCGATCGGGGCAGTCAGCTGCACTGATTCATTTGTCCACTCGGACAGTGCAAAGGTCACTATGCCATAATGTGACCCCTCCGTTGAATGGTCCAGCTCCAGCTCAACACAGTGAACGGTTGACAAGGATCAGTGAACCAATCAGCATGACAAAAAGCCAGGGGACATATCTTTGTCGAGGTCATGAATAAAGTTTCGGGAGGGAGGGAAGGAAAAGGGAGGTGGGTTTCTAGAATGAAAACAGTTGCACAAATAAAACACACACACAATCTACTGCTTCAATGGATCTGAGGTCAAGCTGACCAGCAGGATCTGGCTTGCTCAGCTTCTGGATGGCGCTCTGCTCAAATGTAAGAAAAACTAAGCAGTGCTTGGATTTCGAGACTTCTGTTTCCTTGTATTTTATCCATCGGAAGCAGCTTTGGGAAAATGCTGTCAGTATTCTGTCTCTGGTCAACCCACAAGAGTCCCGAACAGCCCATTTATTTGACATAAGAACATAGGAAACAAGACAAGGCTGTTCGGAACTAATTTAAAAGCACAGAATCTAGTATTTTTTTAAATGTTCCCAGTGTTTTAGATCCTATGTTTGAATCCTTTAACATTTGTACAGCTCTGGCCAAAAGTTTTGCATCACCCTATAGAACAGAGTAATTTTGCTTCATAAAGTCGAATGAAACCTGCTGAATAATGTTACGTTAACATATTGAATTACACACCGCTTTGTAGATTTCCATATCCAACATGAAATACTGTACTACTGTTATGGCTTCTGATAGACTTTTGCGATATAATTCTGTAGTTTCATGATGTTTAATACAATGTTAAATTATGTTCGTATGGTTATTTTAATTATGTCTCAAACCTAAAATTCGAGGTGATGCAAAACTGTACACTGTAGTCTTTGTTATACATTCAGCAGCGTTTCTGATACTGCACAGCACACTGTTTCCAGCGCACTCCTTTGTCAATCTGTAGATAAAAAGGGAGAATTGGTTCTCTTACTGTGTGGGCACGTCCCACAAGAGCTGGTAGAGATCTCCTTCATCCTTTCAAGAGGAAACCGCGAGGTGGTTGAGAAGGGTCGTCTGCCGTGTGTCTGGAAAGCAAGCACGCGTGAAATCATCATACTGAAAACACATGAAAAATAAAAACACAAAGACACCAGTGATAACACTAATAAGAAACAGCTCAAGGCTGTCTTGCACAACTTTTAGCTCTGGAGTCTTTGTTGGATTTTCTACTGTCCATTATTGAGTCATTGATGGCATTTCATCTTCGTTTAAAATATATAACCCAGTTCATGGGGCAGGCAGTATGAAAACAATTGTAATATATCATTCATGATCCCAAGAATGAGCGCATGCACAGGTTCAGATATTCATATAAAATCAAGCTTATCGGGTTACAGCCAAACGCAATCCGAAAAATCCACAGGAGGCTAGGAGTGAATGGCACATGTTTGGTGGGGATTGGTGCAAGACGAAAGCAGTTATCGTATTCACCTGGTATAGTGTGACTGACAGACAGACAGACAGGTGGACATGAATCAGTGTATAAGGGTGCCTGTTTTTGAATGAGGACCTTATAAAAGGAAGCTGGTGTAATTATACACGTTCTAGCATCTTTCAGCCTTGCATTACAGCACGTTGGTTTCTGATACCTTCACTGAGTCCTCAACAGTCTGTGACGCATCTCAAATGATTGAAGCTGATAGGTAACTGAAGTCCCTTCTCTTTATGAGCATGAGAACCATTGCACTGAGACTCTAATCAATATCTCCTAGGGGGTGAAAGGGGGAGCGGTTCAGTCTCCGTGCTTCAAGCCTGTCCTGGACTGGAGGGAGCACCCTTTCTCTTAGGGGGTGAGGGAGGGAGGGAGGGAGCAGTTCCATTTCCACGCCTCAAGCCTGGGAGGGAGTGCCCTTTTTCTCAGGTCTGGAGGGGGAGATTTAGTCTGTGCCCGTCCAATCCTGAGCCTCTCATTCAGAATCGGACATTCAGCAAGGAGGCCCGTTGCCAACTACGCCACACTACTGTCCTCCGAGGGCTGAGCTTGGCAGGAGGTTGGAAACATACAATCAATTGTGCCGCTAGTGTTCTCTCTCTCTCTCTCTCTCTCTCTCTACTCCCTCCCTTCCTCCTTCCTCCTGTCTAGCATTAACTGCCACCCCCTCCTTCTTTCTCTCTCTCTCCTCCCTCAAGGGACGTGAGTCCAGTGTCTCGTCCTCTCGTAAGACATGGCGGCTTCCACACTGCAGAGGAGCAGAGCCTTCAAGGAAGCAGAGCGCTTATTTCTCCTCTCTTCCCATGAGGTACAGTAATGCTATTGCCAATCTATTGTGCTAATGCATCGCTTCCTGCTGTCTCAGCCTGACAAATGCTGTTCTCTCCTGCCACAGGGTTGCCTGTTAAAAGCACACCCGGGCTCCTTATATATATCGCAGGCAGAATCTGCTACAGCCAGTACGCGGTGCTTCTGTGCTTTGTAAACCTTCGGATAGCAACACCAGCAGTTTAATATAATACTGGCATAGAAGCCGTCTGTACTACTGAAAATCATGCATGGATTTCTGGTTTGTGAGAAACTGTCACAAAACATGCAGAATGCGGCCATGCATGTGGAAATAGCCATGTAGAAAATAACATGAAAAGGTTTCATCAGAGTTTGAAAGGAGGGTGGTAGCGGGCAGCACACTAGTCAGAGCGTCTGTGGTCCAGACTGCAGCTGCTACCGGGAAATGAGTGTGGCAAAGACCGCTGGCGTCTCCTTGAAGCTGGGAAGATGCAATTGGTGATAGGGGAAGAAGACGGTTGCAGAGAAAAAAAAATTGGCGCACAATAACCTAAAGGCTGAATCAATTCAGCACAACAGCAAAACCGTAATCAATCTGAAAACGGGCTGGGTGTCAGTGTTGGTTAAGGTGTTTCAGCAGTTTCACATGCTTCTCTGTTTTAAACGCGGGAGCTGCAGTTTAAGGAAATGCCATTTGAATTGCTTTTGAAATGTTTTCAAACATTCCCTGTGGTTCTGTTGCTCCAAAATGGAGTCATTACGAATTTTTTTGCCTAAATGCTGGGAATGAACATACTCCCTCAGTCCATTCAAATCATGTGAGGATGCAACTCTCAATGTGCTGTCCCTGTGTGTGTGTGTGTGCGTGCGTGCGTGCGTGTGTGTGCGTGCTCAAAACAGCCAACTTCCCAATGTTGTGGATTATTTAACATACCTTAAAGTGTGTTTTAAATCAACCAGTGGAGGTGCTTATATAAGCATTTGATGCCACGGCAACTACACTTAGTTATTTCAATTTAAATCTATTCATGTGTTTGTGATGTCACTTACTACATAGTTAATGAAGTAACCATCTACTATTCCTTTCTACTTAAACCTGCAGGCATCATGATATCGAGTCTATTTATTTAGATACTGCATATTTATACATCAATACATAGGTATGTAATAGGAGCTGGCAGAGTTGAAAAGTCACATTGTCACAGGATTTGAATGGACTGAGGAAAACATGCGCAAAGCCAGGTGAAGGCAGATTCAATAAAATTATTATTATTATTTGTTTATTTAGCAGACGCCTTTATCCAAGGCGACTTACAGAGACTAGGGTGTGTGAACTATGCATCAGCTGCAGAGTCACTTACAACTACGTCTCACCCGAAAGACGGAGCACAAGGAGGTTAAGTGACTTGCTCAGGGTCACACAATGAGCCAGTGGCTGAGGTGGGATTTGAACCAGGGACCTCCTGGTTACAAGCCCTTTTCTTTAACCACTGGACCACACAGCCTCCTATGGGATAGGACTGTAATGCAAGGGCATAAATAAATCAGAGAAAGCAAACCACTGTGCAATATGAATGCAAAGTGCTAAGTAGGAGCAGCGGGGCCAAAAGCAGCTCAGCGGTTAGATAAAGTGCTGGACTGCAGAACAGGAAGCGTTTGTGTCAATTAGTGGTTAGTGCACCGTGTTGCAGAGTGGGAGGCAGTGGGTTTGAAGAGCTCAGTTGCTTAGAGATGGTATGGAGCACGGAAGGAAAGGCAGCTGGTCAGAGGCGCTCAGTGGTTAGATGAAGGAAGGGTTGGTCTGTGAGGAGGAAGGTGATGGATTTTGAGGCTTGGCAGTTTGAGAAAGAAAGTACTGGGCTGCTGTGTGGAAGGCAGTGTGTTTGAGGAGCTCAGTGGTTAGAGTGCTGGGCTGCAGTGTGGAAGGCAGTGGGTTTGAGTAGCTCAATGGTTAGAGTGCTGGGCTGCAGTATGGAAGGCAGTGGGTTTGAGCAGCTCAGTGGTTAGAGTGCTGGGCTGCAGTGTGGAAGGCAGTGGGTTTGAGTAGCTCAATGGTTAGAGTGCTGGGCTGCAGTGTGGAAGGTAGTGGGTTTGAGTAGCTAAATGGTTAGAGTGCTGGGCTGCAGTGTGGAAGGCAGTGGGTTTGAGTAGCTCAATGGTTAGAGTGCTGGGCTGCAGTGTGGAAGGCAGTGGGTTTGAGTAGCTCAATGGTTAGAGAGCTGGGCTGCAGTGTGGAAGGCAGTGGGTTTGAGTAGCTCAATGGTTAGAGTGCTGGGCTGCAGTGTGGAAGGCAGTGGGTTTGAGTAGCTCAATGGTTAGAGTGCTGGGCTGCAGTGTGGAAGGCAGTGGGTTTGAGGAGCTCAGTGGTTAGAGTGCTGGGCTGCAGTGTGGAAGGCAGTGGGTTTGAGAAAGAAAGAAAGCACTGGGCTGCAGTGTGGATTTGAGAAAGAAAAGCACTGTGACATGTATTTAAAGATCAGAAACACAACTCTGTCATAATAAGTGATGCTAGATTCCTGGAACTGAAAATAAAAACGAAAAGGACGCCGTCAGAGGAAAGCCCCAAATATCCTCAGAGACTTGAAACTGAAAACTAAACGAGATGAATTTCGCTCATTTTAAAGTCATTTTTCCTAATCTTTTTAACGTGAGTGCATCTCTAAACACTGTTCATTAAGTGCTCGAGTTTAAACCAGAGTGACAGGTCCCCCCCCCCCCACCCCCACCCTACACTCCTCACCCTGCGGAAGTTCAAAGGGGGGTGCATCCCGTCACCACATTCCCCCCTCCCCCCTCTCCATCTCCCCATCTCCCTCAGGTCTGTTCCTGGGAAGAGTGGATGGATGGTGGAGATGATGAAGCCTCACACAAGATATCAAAAATAGGTCATTTGTCACGTATCCTGTCCCCAGGCTTTGGATAAATTATGGATGACAAAGAGAAAAAAAAAATAGCCAGTGTCTAAGAAGCCAAACTGAACTGTGGAAGACAGGAGGCGAGTATAGTGTTTACATCTCAAACACAGCGCTAGACAGTTTGCAATCTCTAGTTATTAACCCATGGAGACCTCATATGGGGACAGATACAAAAAACTGTAATATCAATATAAAGCACATGGAAAAAAATCTGTATATTTCAATGAAATATTTATTATGTGTCCAAAACTACTTTTTTTTCAGGTATTTAAAAAAAAAATATTTCATGCATGAAAGGGTTAAGAACAGATTCATATTTAAAACAATGTTTGACACATCGAGGGAAACTACAGGTAAGAAAACTGAGGACTTATCTGAGGGATAAAGCAGAGGGTGCTTACCCTGTAGGATGTTTGGGTTGAATATTTCTAGCTTGTCATGTTTATTAATATCCTTTACCATGCCTCGCTATTCTTTACTGTGCTTTATTACACTTTGCTATGCTTTTACTATGAGAACCTTTTATAAGGATTCCACGAGGTATATGCATCATTTTGTTTTTAAATGAGAGCACCATCTCTAAACAATGAATGGAAAGAATAGAAAAATGCTTTCTACATTTTCTTAATATTAAATTCCTTTGTTTATACACCTTACTGGACTCTACAGCGCTGGCCCAAAACCTTTGCATCACCCTGCGGAATGAATTCATTTTGCTTCATAAAGTGGAACGAAGCCTGCTGAATAATGTTACGTTAACAGATTGGATTACACACCGCTTTGTAGTTTTCCAGATACTTAATGAAAAAATGTGACATTTCGAAATCTAACATGAAATAATGTACTAATGTTATGGCTTCCGGCAGACTTTTTAGCGATATCATTTTGTAGTCTCTTAGATTACATGATGTTAAATAAAAGATCTAAACTATGGTCATATTGGGTTTTTTTTTTAAATGTCTCAATCCTAAAATTCCAGGTGATGCAAAACGTTTGGCCAGAGCTGTAATAGAATTTCCTTTGCTCAACTCCAAATAGTGACGCCCCCCCTACCCCATGCATTGAGTCTATTGTTTCAAACTACAGGATTCCTATTGAAAAGCTGGGGATTTTCAATGGAAAGGAGAGTCGTATACCTGGAGGTCATCTAATGAGTAGGTCAGTAGGCTGGGATTTGAACTCAGATCCGTAGCTGCCTCCTGGTCCCTCAGCTCTAACCGCTAGGCTACAATGGAAGGGGAAGGCTTTCAAAGTGCTTTGCTGCTTGCAACAAGCATTGCTGCCATTCACCTAATCTGAAACGCTTATCAGCTAGCTGCTGGGGAGAGGGAACTGCAATGGAGGCTAAAAAGAAAGGCTTAGGTCTTGAGGTGGTGTAGAGCTGAGGAAATCAAGGTTTCTCGGAGATATTGTGGAACAATTTACCAGCTAATAAAGGGAAGGTGAGAGGTGGTACAGATGGCGCTTTGTTCAGCATGGCTATAATTTGTTTCCACAATGGCTTACTTACCTAAAGCAGAATGCATGAATGGCAAGGATACCATGTTAGAAGATAGAGCTCTAGAGTGAGGTATGGCATAGCATACTGGTGATTCTGCAAGTCCGATGCCAGGCCATTGACCAACAAAGAAGCTGCTAACAAACATATTTCAGATATTATCGTCCGGTCAATGACAAAAGCCGATCTGTTTGTTCTTTCTGGACGGAGCGTTTAATGAAATCTCGATTCTGAGACCAGTATCCTGGTGAATGCCTTGTACAGGAAAAAAAAAAAGAAATGTACAGAATCTGTTCATGGAATGCCTCTTGTGGTCTCTGGGTTCCATCAATCTGTCTGTCTTTGATGGAGGGTTGGGGAGTGGGGGGGTCTTTTTTCTTAGCTAGGGGAGGAGGAAGCGGAATTCTAATGGCTGTGATGTCACCGCTTCCTCCTTGTGCTGTAGGCCAATCAGAAATTGCCATTCCCAGGCAGATGGATGCATAAAAGAATCATTGCATTGCAGCACTGGCACACAGAGCAGATATCTGAAGGAAGGAAAGTTTGGGGGTTGAATTTGAAACACTACACCACAGAGCGAACAAATCGCACACACACCAAGGAGAGACCTAAAGGAGGAAGAAAGAGCGTCCCTTTTTTTAAATTCATTTTATCCGAGTGCAATATTGTCTTGTGGGACTTAAAGGGACGAAGAGAATTCTTTGTTCTTGTACTGCAGTGGGGCTAACATTGGCTCATCCGAATACAGAGAACTGTGATCGCAGAGAAGACCCGTGTGTTTTTTTTTTTATTTTTGTTTTGTTTCTTCTTTTTTGGGACAAAAAACAACCCTAAAAAAAAAACAACCCAAAAACCAAATACATCCACACAATCGAAGGAAATAAATATCATCTTTCCCTGCACATTAAGAATGGTTACTGTACGTATCCCTTTATTTCTTTCTTTCTTTTATTTTTATAATTTGCTTATTCGTGTGATTAGATTTATAATGATGATTATTGTTATTTTAAATTATCTGCAGGGTGTGGATATTGAATAGCCATGGCTTTTGTTTGAATCCAAATATTTACTCATAAAGAATATGGAGGCACACTAATGTATAGAATATGGATGGATGGTGTTGTGTGACAGAGATTTATACATCAGAACGAAACAGCTATTTTTTTTATTATGTAAAAATAAAAGCAAGTTTTATTTTACCAAATAATTTCCAAACCTCAACCCATTACCCTACATTTTACTAAGTGTACAATATGAAAGACTACGCAGTAACGTGGCACGGGTATCAGGCTGCGCTGTAGATCCATTTGGTATTACAGATTGGCTTTAACGATTAGCAGGTATTTGTAATGTGATCTATAGCGATGCGCCAGAGCACTCATTTCAACACCGATAGCAGTGGCTTGAGGACCACAGCGTTTTGCATTGGAAATTCGCTTTTTAAATTCTATTTTAGAGTATTGCACGATGTATTATGGGGTTAGACGTCTAAATATGTATTATTAAAAAAAATCTTCATTATTATTTATTTATTTAATTATGCAAGCGACATGGCCGCTTTTACATATGAACATTCTTTGAATATTTTCTTAACAGTTGTAATCGCCCAAACACCCCAATCTCTAAAATACCAAGGATACTGTTTATTTTATTGTATTATATTATTATTATTATTATTATTATTATTATTATTATTATTATTATTATTATTATTATTATTATAAAAGCGAGCATCACTACAGTCTCCCGCAGTACAAAGCATTCGATAAGGAGGGCTGGCTCCTTAGCAGAGATGCGTTGCCTTTTAGAGGCGTGGATGTCTGCAGGAGAATGCGTTTGCATGATAAAACGGATGCCTCGGAGGCTGTGCGTCCTTGAAGAACGATGGATAGGGTCAAGCTACTCTGCTGTATAAAAAAGAGACAGAGAGAGAGCGAGCGAAGGAGGCAAATTACGCATGGCTTGAACTGAACGCAAATTCCTCAGGGTTACTGTTGCCGTGCAACTATAACTTGGAAATTGGATGCTGTGAGACGACGGAGATGTCGTTGTTGTTGTTATTTATTTATTTTCTAATATAATTATGCTGCTCGATCTTACAGAATGTAACCTTCCGAGTGTCGCAACCTGTAAAAATGGGATAAGTCACTAGTATAAAGCAGGTGCGACGCCGATGTTTCATAACGCCTTCTAAATCCGTATTATCTAGAAACACAAACCCGGGCAGGTGCAGTGATACCTGGCAACAAACACGTTTCAGCTGTGCGGGTCCTCTCGAGTGATAGGGCGTGCCGGTGGCCCGTCCTTGACCCTTTCGCGTTTGGAGGGCAATGTGTAGCGCGCACCTCTAGCGGCCGCCTGCGCAGGATTGGAGTACCGCGCACTTAACCCAAGGCAGGGGGTTTTCTTGTATAAATTAATACACAGAGCGCAGTCTTGCTGTCGGTATCAGGTCGAATTACATAATCATTTGTGAAACCCAAACAGTATAAAATAGCACAGCGGGGTTTAAATAATAATTCGATTTGCATTTATAAGCTGGCAGACTGTGTGGCGTGCTAATGATTGGTTATGTCACGAATATGTATAAATAATAGTGATAATGACGAAGCTGCCACATAAAACACCAAATGCATGCAGCTAAAATGATACACCGGTAATTTAACAAATAAAAAATGAACGACTAAATGTGGCATGTCGTTTTAAAAAAAAAAATAATAATTTTGCATAGAAGCTGCGATTAATTAAGCCATACTAAACCCGTATCATGTTGTTAATAAACGAACCCTAAATGCATACTTCACTTAATTGATTTAGAAATGTGGAATTATTTAACTAAGGGGCTTAGGTATACCTTGCCGAGCGTGCATGTAACCGTTCATAAAATAACGAAGAGGTGTTTGCATAAATGGTTTGAAAACAAGACTTTCATTATTTTGCAGAAAAATGTAACACTGTCGGCAGCCTACAGCACAGTGTTAAGCGCAACATACCACGCCCTTGTGATTCATTACGACGACCACCGGGACGCCGCGTCTTTTGCCAATTAAAACGAGCCCCGGTTCTAATTGAGGTTTTGTTTAATTACAGATGTAAATGTCTCTTTTTTTCTTACTCTCCAACGTTGTTAAAAACCGGGGTGCGCGCATACGAGAGAGAGAGAGAGAGAGAGAGAGAGAGAGAGAGAGAGAGAGAGAGAGAGAGAGAGAGAGAGAGAGAGAGTTTCAGAACCTATAGAATGGTGGAGAATTGGAGGTTTGATTCAGAGCAAACACAGACAGGAAAGAACAAGACGGATTGTAATTGTCATTTGCATAAGTATTTCCTTCCATATCTCCCACATTAGTCAAAGATGAAGAGCGAAGCTATTTATCACCACCTCGGATTCGTTTGCCCCTAAGAAAGATTAAAAATTAACATGCCACGAAACGCGGTTCTGGGATCGGTATGACAGAAAAGACAGCGTTCAAATTAAAATAAAATGCGTCACATATATGCTGGGCTTACACAGCACACTATGTTTCTTATATATATATATATATATATATATATATATATATATATATATATATATATTTGCATGTACACAAAAGGTTTAAATCATTAAAAAAAAACACATTTATTTTAGAACCTTACCGACAAGAGGCCCATCTTCAGGTGTGCAGGAACGTAAACAGTGACGTAAACGTGTTATTTTTCAACAATTCGGTATCTATGCTATAGTGTGTTACCGGTGCAGAGCCTATTGGTGCATACAGACTATATTGTATAAGGCTTCTAATACATAGAGACACCTTTTGTCGTATTTGAAAATTATAGGTCAGTGAGATGGTTTATTAATATAGTTTGATTGAATTAGCTCGTACTAAAACAGGGACAGCACTATAAAAACACATAGGAGAGGCACTCCTAATGCGAATATTTGTTGCAGAAGTGTGCTGGTATTATTATTTGTTTATTTAGCAGACGCCTTTATCCAAAGCGATTTACAGCGACTAGGGTGTGTGAACTATGCATCAGCTGCAGAGTCACTTACAACTACGTCTCACCCGAAAGACGGAGCACAAGGAGGTTAAGTGACTTGCTCAGGGTCACACAGTGAGTCAGTGGCTGAGGTGGAACCGGGGACCTTCTGGTTACAAGCCCTTTTCTTTAACCACTGGACCACACAGCCTAATACGAGGTGCAACGCTGGAGACACTGAGCACAGTCACATTACGGTTATCTGGCAGGATACAGCAGGGGGGTCAAATAAATCATACGTGAAACAGTCGAGGTAGAGAGATTACTGTTTGCTACACAACTGAAGGATAAAAACGCACCGTTGTTATTGGGAGGGTGTTTTGTCTTTCACATATTCGTGAATATACATACATACATACATACATATACTGTACAGTAAAACAACAATAAGGTTATTTCACAATATACCCCCTCCTTAATTATCAATAAGAAGTTATTATTGGTTAATACACGGGATTATAATTAATACAGTAAGATCACACTTACTTACCAATCCAGCAATCTTCGACTGTGGCGAGCTTTGTCACGCGTTATTACTTAGACTATTTACTTGATAAATGGCACCATTGTTGTCAAGCAAAGACCAAAGCGACGCTATGGTCGTCTGAGACACACCAATAAAAGCTTATAAACTGAGGTCTGGCCACAGCTACACAACGTCTAAAATGTCACCGTGGTTAAATATCCACAATGACTTTGCAGTTTTTATTTTTTTTTATATTTTCACATTGAACCATGAATTTCGCCAAGTCGTAAAACCAACGTAAACGATTTGGTCTACATGCGCACGCGTACACACGCGCCGGTTTAGCGCTCTCTTTTTAGTCTGGTTACTAAGTGAAATAAACCCGTAACGTACACAGTTAGTTATAGCAGCATTATTGGGGAAGCTGGTGTATAAATTAGGGGGGGGGGGGGGGGGGGCTGAAAAGTATCCCTCCTGTTAACGGGCGGGTGTGTCGCTGTCCAGGGCTTTGCTGACGCAATCATGTTGTATCTTGGAATGGTGTCATAGGGTAATGATAATATCACGAGAGACTTGACTTTAAATGACCCAGACCTGTTTTTTAAAAAGGCTATCCATAAAATCATGGTCAAGCCAGGTGTTCATCAAAACCATAAGGAACCAGGATAAGGAAAAGCTATATTTCTGCTCCCCTTGGGTACCGAACTAGATCCAGGGTGGTTTGCATTGCTTAAAAACGCAAAGCCGCTTACTGGTCGTTCAGTCTTTTCCCTATCAAATTCAACGACTGATCTAAAGCGGAATTAAATAAACGAATCCGCCAGGAGCTGCCATAAACCTCCATTGGGTTTCGGGCGATCCATAAACAAGCAGGATATGAAAACGCGGGCGTGACTGCTTGATTAAACTCAGCTGGGAGGAATCGAAACTTTCTTAGTCCTGCACACTGATAAGCATCTATTAAACCCGCCACAGAGCTAAATTGCAGGGCAGTGATTGAAAAGGGGCAGCAAAGACGGGCGGTTCATTTATGAGTGAGCTGGTCTGTGTCATATGAAGACTGACGGTTGCTCTCAGGGAGGCTGGCGCCATGTTTACGTGCTACAGAATTGTAAAGCCGTCGTCCTTGGAGGATTGTACTAAAGACAAAAAAAACACGGCGCTGTCATACTGGCTTTTAAATATTTAGGCAGAGCTATTTCTGGTGTTCTTTCGACTCATAAATAGCACAGTGGGAGAAACTAGAACATGTTTATTATTATTATTATTATTATTATTATTATTATTATTATTATTATTATTATTATTATTATTATTATTCAGGCAGAACCACGCTCTCCAAATCACATCCTCTCTTACAGATATGCCATGCTATCGAAAGATATTCCTGTCAAATTCCATGTGCTATCATTATTTATTTATTTATTTATTCATTCAAAGAAGTGAGATATATTATCCTTCTCCCAGCCTCAAATTATTTTACAGTGCTGGTTCGGTTTAGTCGTTTATTGGCAGTTCTGAATAGCGAATATTCGATCATCTAGGAATTTAAGATGATAAAAAAAACATGTTTTTGTTTCGTGCTTTTTTATAAACCGTTTTGGAAGTAATTTTGTACGGCATCGGTGCTCAAACGCTTCTGCAAGAGACACAAGATACACGCAGTCTAACATCACTCATGTATGTAGGCATTATGCGGACGATATTATGATGTGCTGTAGTAAACACTGGAATGTATGCCCTAAATGAATGGCTTCTAATATTGCGAACTTTCTTCAAAAGAATTCAAACGTGCAGATATGAAAGGTGTTCTGTTTTCACCAACGGGATGCTGCAGATCTCAAACCCTCTGCGATTTACTTAAGACTATCCCTTGAAGTTCATTTGCAGATTACCGTTTTACTAATTAAACAGGGATATTTTTTTTTCAAACGACTGATTCAGTCAATATCTTTGTTGCTACAAAGAAAACCGGTAACGCCAAAACAGCTTCAACCAAAACCACACGGCTCCCAACAGCAATACTGTCATGTTCTCATCCAGTCTAAAATATCGATTTTCTGTTTTAACGTAGGGATGCGCAACCCCGCTCTTGACGTTATTTACAATGCACCTGCGCTTTCATTCGAAATATCTCGAGGTTAGCCCTGTGAATTAAAAGCGAAGGGTGACAGCTTTTTGAGTTCAGCTTCTTTATTAATGCGTGTGTTTGTGTTTCTCAAATGGTTTGACCAGGGAGAGAGCCTTCAGTCTCGCTCTCAAGGGCGTTCTGAAAGACTCGCGCAGTTTTACAACGCCTCGTTATTTCAGTTGAATACTAAGAAAACTTCACGGCAAAACCCTGCAGCGCTGTGGAGGGATCGAGCGCTCGCACACCGACACACAGGTGAAAGAAACGCAGAAGGGTATCTATCTACACATTTCTCCCTCTTCCATTTTTTTCTTCTTCCCTCGTTTATTTTCTGCCCTTTCATTTTGCAAACCTTTTTTTTTCCTAAAAAAAAAAAAAAAAATATCCATGACATTATTTTAAAATGTCTAACAGTGGGTGTGGCCGATGCTTCTGCTTGCAGCTGGGAAAGCCAGTTGTTTTCTCCTCATGTGAAATCAACCAGAATAACGATCACCCTGCTGCATGCAAGCCTGGCCCTTTGTTCGACAGATTGTGGGTGTTTTGCAAGGTGTTTGTTGTCTTTGTTTGTCAGTGATGTGGTTCTCCAGTCTAGATGACTGCAGTGGGCGTCAATACTGAGTCACCTTATGTTGTCAGACGTGCAATCTTGTTATGGTGGAGCTGTTTATTGGACACCTTGCACCCTGATGCAATTCAATGCGATTCCTCCAGCACAAATCACATTATACAACGTCAAGCTATTTTCAACACCGGTCAACACAATTCAATACAGCAACATTGCAGTTAGTCATAGGCGAGGCCTTCCTTGGCCTAGATTGCAGTCTAGCATGGTCTGATAACCATGGCTGGGTCCCAGCTTGTGATGAGGGTCTCCTGACTTTTTTTTTTAAAACAGCCATTGTTTTAAACACATTGAGAATTATTAAATACGGGGGTGATAGATGCAGAGAGCACGTGCGTGGCTGCCAGTCTTTTCTGAGATGTTTCTGGCCTTTATCATCGCTACTGTAGTAAACGTGATTTGAACCCCGTGTCGCCTGAGTTGCTTTTGAAATGGTACCATTCAGGTATTGTTTGAAACCCTCAGACCATCTTGGATCAGCACATCGTTTGCCGGGTAGCCTTTACACGCAAGCATGTGAGCAAAGGGGATTTGTCGACACTGATGTCGAAAGCAGTTTAAATGGTAGAAGTTGTCCTCTGTAGAATGCAAGATGTTTTTTTTTTTTTAATTCCCAAGGCTGGTGGGAGGAAGTGTTGGTCAATATAGGAATTGACTTTCTGATATGATCTGTTAAAATGGGAAACAGTTATTATTATTATTATTATTATTATTATTATTATTATCATCATCAATAATAATAATAATAATAATAATAATAATAATAATAATAATAATAATAATAATAATAATAATAATAATGAAACATTCTGTATAAACTACATACGTTTCCAGCTGTATTATGTGCAGTTGGGTGTAAGTTATTCCTCATAAGAATACAAATCCTAATAGTTATATTAGGAGGCTGTGTGGTCCAGTGGTTAAAGAAAAGGGCTTATAACCCAGAAATCCCTGGTTCAAATCCCACCTCAGCCACTGACTCATTGTGTGACCCTGAGCAAGTCACTCAACCTCCTTGTGCTCTGTCTTTCGGGTGAGACGTTGTTGTAAGTGACTCTGCAGCTGATGCATAGTTCACACACCCTAGTCTCTGTAAATCACCTTGGATAAAGGCCTCTGCTAAATAAACTAATAATAATATATTGGCAGAATAATGACTTTTCCCTTTTAAAGATTGTGATTTTGCACAGGAGCTGCGTATAGCCCCTGGTATAAAGAGTCCTCTTTATTCAGAGCTCGTGTGTGTGTGTGTGTGGAGGACGATTGTTAGGTCCAAGCGGATGTTTGAGAATTGTCCTAATCCGTGTCTGGCAACGGGAGTGTCCTCGACACAACGCCTCTCAAACGGCCGATTGTTCAAGCTGCCTTTTGTGCCCATTGTGCGAGCTGTGCTGTTTGTTTTCTCCCCTCTCGCTGCGCGCACACACAGACTGGCACACAAAGAGCGGATTGAAGAGAGCCAGGGAGCCCCACACTCCAAGCAGGGCTAGTTATTGGAGGCGTTACCAAGCGGCGTAAAAAGTTTCAGACCAAGTTGCTGTGGGATCCAAGCTACAGAGATGGGCGCAGCAGTGGGGAAGACATTTAAAGCTACACCGTAGCAGGTTAAAAAAGGGTTCTAATAAGCTCCAAATGTAGTGACGTCACACTTGCCTATTTTTGTTTACTGGAATGCGTAGATCTCCTGTGTGTTTCAAGAGCAGTACAATGATGAATCATAAAACGCAGGATTAGCTAGTAAACATCCGGTAAACTGGACTCATTACTGTACTCATTTCAGAGTGAAAACACAACTTAGCCCAGCACTCCAAAAACAACCTGTCTTAAAAGCAATTGCACTTGTAACTAAACCAGCGGTGGGAGAGGACAAGGTGACGCGGAGAAAAGATTTTACTGTTGATGAATCAGCAGCTCACGAAGAACGTTCACTTTTGTTATTTAATAAAACACCGAACAGAAACTCAAACAAACACATCACTGGGAATTCAAACAAACGCTGGCCGTTTTAGGTGGGTCAGAACCGGCAGTTGTAATGCGTATTAAAAAATTAATAAAACAACGTTATCTAAAATGAGTTTTTATTACAAACTACCCATGATAGTTCGACACTGGTACCCGGAACCAAAAATCATAGCTGTTCAATAAGATGATAAAAGGAGATTATCTCCCTGTGTTAAACGGAATGGGTGTTGTCTTAAACAAACATTTACTCTAATGAAATAACAGTCATCCTGTGAAATGTGATTTCAGGTTCAGGATTAAAAGGCAGATTTCACCACTGTTGCGCACTGCTTTCCTGTAACTACAGTTTATATATTTATCTCCAGTCCCTCTTTCCTCTCTGGTTTGAAGGGTTCTGACACAAGTCTTTTCCGATAGGGTGTTGTGCAGGCGGGATTAGAGCACACAGCTGAGCTGAAAATAACTAATAGCTCTAGGCCCGGGCGACAGTGGGGAATGGTTTCCGTGACGACAGGCTGCAGGCCTGAGTCCTGGGGTTTGCCTCGAATGGGCCAGGTGGCAGTCATGTGGGAAACAGGCAAGTGAGCGGGCCTGGGTGGATAATAAAAACCCTTGTCCCACAGCGAGGGAGTTGGCCTCCATTGTGACAGAGTGCAGCCCACGGCATATGCTGTGTATGTGTGTGTGTGTGTGTGTGTATGGAGGGATGTGTCTGTGTGTGAAGAGGGTTGGAGAATTGAGATCTTTTGTCCTGGTGTGACTCACGGGAGATGCTTCAATCATGCGCAGGTTACACCAGGATCTTACTACCAATAGTGAAAGCAAAGCATAGCAAATACCACTGCGTTTAAGATGGACTTTTGCTGCTGTGGATGTAACATTCTTTACAGTTCTTCCAAACACAACTAAAGTTTGTCTTCGACAAATAATCTAATATGGACGTGTTGCTAAAAACGAGAAGGTGCCAGACATTTGAGCAACCAGATCTCCCCTCAAGGAACCTGTAATAAACTGTCATATATTATTATTTATTTCTTAGCAGACACCCTTATCCAGGGAGACTTTCAATTGTTACAAGATATCACATTAACTTTACATACAATTACCCATTTATACAGTTGGGTTTTTACTGGAGCAATCTAGGTAAAGTACCTTGCTCAAGGGTCACAGCAGCAGTGTCTCCCACCTGGGATTGAACCCACGACCCTCCGGTCAAGAGTCCAGAGCCCTAACCACTACTCCACACTCCTGTGTCTACACTGACACAGGTGAGATTTTCTGTATCGACACGGATAAGGGTGACCTGTTTGGACCTGACATTGCAGGCACCCGACTACCTAAAGCCCAGACCCCTGCTGGCCACTTATACAGTCTTTCTAAATCCCAGGACTGGGTGCAGGACTAGGGTTCGAAACACCAGTGCCACAGTGATGGATGCTTAGCAAAGGCTGCGCTTGCAGGTGCTGTAGAAGTCTGCCAGCTGTCTTGCGTGTGGTGAGAGTGGAAAATGAGTGACACCACGGCATAGCTGCTCACGAGAGAACGTGGGAAGGATTTGAACCCAGGACCTGCTGGTTTCCAGTCCTTTGGCTTTCCCAATCCTCTAGACTGCTTCTTCCACCCCCCCCCCCACCCAGGCAAAATCTGCCTTGAAACACGCAACAAGACTGGTTGTGCGGCTCGTTACCAAGTACAGATTACATTAAAAAAAAATTCAGAGCTCCTTAGATTTTTTTTTCTCCCCTAGCTAAGCTAAAAAGGTCTTTGTGGAAGTCAGCACATTTCCTGAATGAAAGAAAATCGAAAATATTTGACTGTATATTCCCCAGCCCCCCCCCCCCCTCCCTCCTCCCTCCTCCCTCCTCCCTCCTCTGTCTTGCTTTTGCGTGAATCGCCTCGCTGCCATCCATCAGTGTCACAGTCTGGCTGATGCAATGGGTTTTGACAGCCTCTGTGGGGGGTAGGGGGGAGAAACCTAGCCAGAGACTGCAGTCCTTCCAAAATAAACACTCCTATGAAGAGGCTCTGCCTCCAGTTTTGAGCAATCACTTTTATTATTCAACTTAACCTGTTAGCAGTGTTCTCTCGAGTATTGTCCTGTCTTGTGTGTCATCTGGGAAGAGCAAAATCTGACTGAAAGCGTTCTAAATAAAACAAAATGGTGCTATTCAGCCTCGCTCCCTTTTATTCAGTAACTGTAACGATTTGGGACAGGCCATTATTTTCCACTTACCAGCACAGCTTCCACGTTTGCAATAAAAGTGGAGTTCATTTTTAAAAAAAACAAAAAAACACAATTTTAAAATGATTTGCAATCCCATTACCGGCAAAACCGTTGTGAATTTTTAAAGCAGCAAATCCATTATGAGAGAAGGCGATCTTCTTGGTCTCCCAGTAACGGCTGCTGAAATTGAAATAAATCTCTAACACAATATTCTACCCGGTGATCCCACCCTGGAGAAAAACTCTTACATTTTTATCCCTACCACCGTTTGAAATGTTACGAATCTGCTCGCCCGTGACCCCGCCATCCAGTTTCTGAGCCGTTTTTATTTCTTCCTTCCAGCAGATAATCAGCACAATGGAAACTCAGGTGTCCAACGGTCCGACCGGAAACAGCCTCCCCAACGGTCCTGTGGTCAGCACCAATGGTTCCACGGACGACAGTAAGACGAACCTGATTGTAAACTACCTGCCTCAGAACATGACCCAAGAGGAGTTTAAGAGCCTGTTTGGGAGCATCGGGGAGATCGAGTCGTGCAAGCTCGTCAGAGACAAAATTACAGGTACCGTACCTGCAGCAACCACAGGTATTAGTGCAGGTACAACCGGTCTTGGACTACCGACCTCGCTTTTACTGCTTGATAGTGGTCTTCTCAAAATGCGCTGCAAAAATGATATTGTTAACACAGTAATCTTTGAGTAAATGCAGAGTAATATTTGTTTTTCTGTGAAAATATTAACCCCATGCAACTGACGTAATGCATTTAAATGGTTTTGCAGTTTGCAGTTGATTGCTTTAAAGGCAAATGCTCTTCTTGAACGTACAGCCCTGGCCAAAAGTTTTGCATCACCCTAGAATAAACTAATTTTGCTGCATTTTTTTTTAAATTATGTCTCAATCCTAAAATTCAAGGTGATGCAAAACTTTTGACCACAGCTGTAGAGTAATATATATATATTTTTTCGGATACCTCCCCCTTCCAGTTTAAATGGCTTGCTGTTCAAAGTGTGCAGTTGATTGTTCTAAAGCAAAATGTAGTCTTAAATCTACAGTGTGTGTTTTATATGAAGTCATATCAATAACACAAATCAAATACCAACTTAAGAATTTCTTTGCACATTTTTTTGTATTGAATTTATGGTGGCGTACTCGGTTCAGTTTTAATTTTCGTCTGCGTCATTTTTTGTTCCTCCAGGTCAGAGTTTAGGTTACGGATTTGTAAATTACGTCGACCCCAACGACGCTGACAAAGCTATCAACACGCTAAACGGACTCAAACTACAAACCAAAACCATCAAGGTAAGAGGAGCGTTTTTTCAGCGTAGTGTATTGTGATAGCTGGGCATTGTCTAGCTATTTCCATTTAATTAGATGTATTCCATAATAGAGTATGCAGTGTCTTCAATTGAATTTATTCTAGTTCAGAGCTCAGGGATGTACTGCATATAATCTATTAGGAAACCATACAATTGCTATCGGGAGAACATAGGTCTGCAATAATGGCTCCTACTGATATTGCTTGAGTTCCCAGCTCTAGGAGAACGTGCTGTGTATCATTTATTAAAGGAATCTAAAAATCAGGGGAAAAAAGGGGGGGCAAGAAGCTGGGACATCCGAAGAGTCCGCAGGAGGAGGCCCTGTTTGACGCAGCGAAGTTTGATTGAAGGGGGAAGAAAAGAGAGAAAAGGAGAGAGGGAGGGGTGACTGCTTGGGTCAGAAGGCAGAGGATGCAGTCGTGAAGAATCTATTGTGATGGAAATGTGATTAAAAACGCCTGTGTGCGGGGGGGTGGGGGGGGGGGGGGGGAGGAGGGGGTCAGCCAGGGCTAGACCCCATCTGCCGTCGATCTGTGCTAATTAGGGGGCTTTTGTCCCATCGTGGGGGTGTTTCTTTTCCCCCCCTCGGGGTGGGAGGAAAGGGGGGGCAGGGGATTGTAGAACTGGACACAGCGTTTGAAATTCCACACCTCCAACACACGATGACAAGAGGGGAGAATACAGCCTCAACGCCAATTAAGAGATTAGCAGCCATATGGCTCGACGGATCCTGGCGAGAGTAATCTGTGGATTGTGGGAACAGGGGCAACAATATGAGGGTTCCTTCATGCGCGCATACATGCCCTCTCCCTGCCGATCCTAACTCGAATGCAGTGGCCAGCTGCCGTTTTAATAAGCAGAGCCTGCAATACCACCTGGGTCGCATCCTAATGCAAACTTAATGTTACCCCCCTGCCATCCACTCACGTCGAACAAGACGATAATCCAATCCACGCGCTGCCTCAACCTGGCTGCTTAGTTCAGCTCTCAGATCGTATTGCCCTTGACTTTGACAACGGCAGAGTTTACCAGGATTTCTTGGGTTGCCGTGGAAACCCGGAGCTCCCCAAAGGGTTAATTTGTGAGAGCGAGATAGAGAGTGAGAGAGTGTGCACGATAGGCTTGGATGAGTCATTGCCAGTAGAACTGATACTGTGCCCTCCCGCAGGAATCGGTATGGGGGGCTCGGAGTTAGAGAAAGCTTATTAAGGTGGTTTTAATGAAGAGAAAGCTCCAGAACATCACGTCCCCTGAGAGGAGACCTGCAGGGTTCACAAGCACACGCAGGCGGCTTTGATGCAGGCTTAAAACGAGTTAGCATTGTCTTCTTACACCTCTGCCTAACAATGATCAGCATACTAATATATAGAAAGGGGAAGAGACCAAGGATTGCATGGATGTGACAACTGAATAGAGAAAGGGTGCTCCCTCTAGTCCAGGGCAGGCTTGAGGCATGGAGACTGAACTGCTCCCTCCCTCCCTCACTCACTCCCCTAAGAGAAAGGGTGCTCCCTCTAGTCCAGGGCAGGCTTGAGGCATGGAGACTGAACTGCTCCCTCCCTACCCTACCTCACCCTCCTAAGAGAAAGGGAGCTCCCTCCAGTCCAGGGCAGGCTTGAGGCATGGAGACTGAACTGCTCCCTCCCTCCCTCACTCACTCCCCTAAGAGAAAGGGTGTTCCCTCCAGTCCAGGGCAGGCTCGAGGCATGGTCAAACCCCAGAAGTAATCTTCAATAACAATAACAATAGCAGCAGTTGTTTTAGGCAGCCCCACCCTTCTTTTTTTGTTCATCACAAAGTCAGCAGCGAAGCAGCAGCACAGTGAGAGAGGCATTGACCTTCAAATCTAGCTCAGGCTGAGACAGATGCGTAGGCCGTGCGTTGCCGTGGAGACGGCAGGGTCGGGAGAGGCTCATGGGACGGAGGTGTTTTTGTACAGAGAGGCAGCGGCGGTGCATTGTGGGAAGAGCAGCCACCCGATGTCTGGCAGTGCCGCGTGTTGTGTGTGTCAGTGTGTGCGTAATGGAAAACATCAGGGTCTGCTGGCACGAGAGGAAACTGTAGCAAATGGATGACAAGTACTGTATAAAAAGATTAAACAACATAGGTAAAGATAGGATGAAGAAATTTCCTAAATCAATTTCCCTGTGCTGTAGCCGTTGCCTGGCGTGACACAGCCTAGCGTCACACATCATATGTTGACAATAGGAGCATGCTGAGATACTGATGTTAGGAAACCTTTATCACCTTCCACTCCTGGTCTTTGTTCCAACCCTGTGCTAAACGGTTTAACTGAACCATTTAAACTTCAATCCAGACCCTGCAGTAGTTCTCATCTAGTGTTACCTGTTAAACCTGGAGTGGAATAGCCCTCCAGGACCGGGATTGATGGATTGGAGGCAGTGCTGACACGTGTCTAATTTCTCCCCTCCTCATTGGTCCACACAGGTGTCCTATGCCCGCCCCAGCTCCGCTTCTATTCGCGACGCCAACCTGTACGTCAGCGGGCTTCCCAAGACTATGAGCCAGAAGGAAATGGAGCAGCTCTTCTCTCAGTATGGCCGGATCATCACCTCCCGAATCCTGGTGGACCAGGTGACAGGTACAGCCTCACATCACTCCTGCACCCTGCCCGGACCCCTCGAGCACACTGCGGCTGGGCAACACCAGCCCACGGGGGGAGGGGACAGGACGGGGGGGGAACGCAGTAAATACCCACTGCCTGGGGCAAGTTTTTAGTCCCAATGGTAAAGAAATTGACTTTGTTAGAGGGCAGACAATCTCGATGCTACACTTTTGGCCAGAGCTGTAGAGAAGAATGAAAACTCGATATGGGAGAGACCCAGAATGTGCAGGTAAAGGGAAACGAAAAAAAACACACACAGCCATGTTGAAATGTATTAGAGCACCCCATTGCTTCTGTAGTTTTGATTTGTTCTGCGTATGAAATCAAACCACTAGAACTAAAAATCCTGCAAAATTCTCAAAATAGGCAAATCAGTGCTTGTGTAATTGAATTGATTACTTTAATAGGCCACACATGCAATTCATTGAAAATGGTCAGAGAAAAGGAACACAGAGCCACGCATGGTGAAACGCAGGAGACTTTTTAGAAGTTGTTTAAGATGCCTGATTAAAGCAGGTCTAACATTTTCACACACGTGCCTGTTGTTTCTATATCACTGATTACTGAGCGAAAGTTGAAATTCTCACCCCCTGAGGTTTTCATGCAGGCAGGTATATAAAGGATGTAAATGACAAATCTTGAGGTGTTCAAATAGATTTGCACATGACTGTATGTACCAGGAACAGAAGCTGCCCCGCCCACAGCCCCGCCCAGCCCCGCCCACAGCAGTACAGACATGCTAATACCCCGCAGGTCCTAACGTCACTGTTTGTGCCCCGGAGCAGGTATATCGCGAGGAGTAGGATTCATCCGGTTTGATAAACGCAACGAGGCCGAGGAAGCCATCAAGGGTTTGAACGGGCAGAAGCCGTTGGGTGCTGCCGAGCCCATCACCGTCAAGTTCGCCAACAACCCCAGCCAGAAAACCGGCCAGGCTCTGCTCACCCAGCTGTACCAGACCGCTGCACGCAGATACACGGGCCCCCTGCACCACCAGACACAGAGATTCAGGTAAACACCCCCGAGAGCCTTCACCGTTCCCCTTAGCATCCTCATCCTGCACTTACATACACCTGGCCACCGGGTGGCACTGTGTTCTATATAAAAAGCAATCCAGTCGTAACCCCAAAAGGCCTTTTTTTGGAGGGGCAGGGAAAAAGTGCTTCTTTCACTATTATTTTTTCTTTTTATTTCTTTCCCTTTGTTATGTTTATATATTTAACAGGAAGTGCAGTGTGGTGAACATGGACTGATGTTGATTTTCTTTTTTTTTTTCTTTACCTCTGTTTGATATTCTCATTAGGAAAGATCCACTGTTCTTGGGACACCACAGATCGTGTCCGTTCAGTTTTCGATTTTAAATATGCTGGACAGCCACACATGAGCTGGATGCTTTTAATAAACCTGATCCTCTTTATATCTGATTTAAACCACGGTCTCTGTTCAAATCTGTTCAAAAAGTGACCTTTTAGGATGAGTTTAGTATGCATATAAATCTGAACATACCTTAAAAAAAAGCACAGTATTCATCTAAATAACTCAAGGAAATGTCTTCCTTTATCCTTGACGTTACGGTAATTTGTGATCAGCTGCTTACTCAAGCCTCTTTGTTTCTAGATAATAATAATAATAATAATAATAATAATAATAATAATAACTCTTTTGAATGTAAATGTACTTCCTATCCTCTGGATTGTATATGTTATATATTGTTTTGTTATAGTAATAATAAATAAATAAACATATCTATGAGCCCTCAGTAAGCAGTAGATTGAGTTGTTATGCAGTTCGGCCTACATACAAACAGGCCCAAAGTACAACCCTAGAAATACTGTATTTCTGTCAATAGTTTCTTCAGCTTAAGACACATATACTCTTCACACCATGTCACTTTTAAAAAGATCCCAGTGATATATATCCTCCCCTCAATGGTTTTACTCACTTTTAGAGCCAGTACTGAGAGGTCGGCCATTTTGGTTGCTATGCGGTTTCTCCCCTCATTCCATTTTGGTTGCTATGCGGTTTCTCCCCTCATTCCATTTTGGTTGCTATGCGGTTTCTCCCCTCATTCCATTTTGGTTGCTATGCAGTTTTTCCCCTCATTTGCTCAGCCAGCTGTGGTTCCAGTTGGAATGGCCTCTCTCTCTCTGTGTTCTTTGATAGCTCAGTTCTGTAGGTAAGCTAGTCTCAGTTTGAGTTTAAATTGCACTATCCTTTTTTATACTTGAAACCCAGAGATGACACCTGCAATATACATGAGCAAATCAAGAATGATGATAATAATAATAATAATAATAATAATAATAATAATAATAATAATAATAATAATAATAATAATATTAATAATAATACTGCTCAGTAATAAGTCACGTATTGAAGCCCTCCAGAATATAACAATGCTATAAACCTGCAGTGTATTCTGCTTCATGTTTTGTACACTTCAAGGCAGTCTGTATTAGTTACAGTACTTGCAGTACATATGACCACACAGAACTAGCAATACAGATATTCTGTTGTTAAACTAGGAGATGACAAAATCGGACTTGTCCTCATTTTCACTCTCATCTTTTTTTTTTGTGTGTCGCAATTTCTTAAGCAACAGCATAGCAAATGAATAAGTAAATACACGGTGATTTGAGTGACGGGAAATCAAGTGCGAGTTGACATCGTTGTCAGACAGTCTCCCTGCAGACTAGACAGAATCTTAAAAAAAAAAAACTGTTGAGTGTTTTATAACGGAAAAAAAACTCAACAACAACACAAAAAAACACTGTGGTTGCGTTTTTATTTCTTTGTATTTATTTAAATTGTGTCTGGATTTTCTTTAAAACACCTATTATTATTATTATTATTATTATTATTATTATTATTATTATTATTATTATTATTACTTGATCCATAGCTGTAAAACAGTGATCCATTAAGAAATATTAAAAAAACATTCAATTAATTCACAAGATTCCATGCATTTATAACTCTCTGTGTAAAAAAGTCTTTCCTCCCTCCTGTTCTTCTCTCAGTGCTAAACTTGAAGTAGTATCTTGGGGTCAACATGAAAAAATTGTATTTATTTACTGTAACGCACACGGTATACCGCTCGTGCGTTCCTTCCTGCTGTAGGTCAACTTGACTGCAGCTCAAACATCACAAACCATGCAAGAGGAAAGACTTTGAAAGAAAAAGTGCAAGTTTAAACAAAATGGCGCTCTCTGACTCAGAACTGTTGACTAACATTTTCAACCCCTTCCATTCTCCCCCTTCTCCTTTTACAGACTCGACAATATACTAAACATGAGCTATGGGACCAAGAGGTAATGATGCTCCAAGGACAAAGCCATGACCACTCAAATTTACCAGCTGCTTAAACCAGTAATCCAATGCCTTTACAAAGATGATTGGAAAGTTAAAGATGGGTCAGTCAGATCCATACAGTGTTAAAAACACTGTGGGTCTAAAGCCCTGTTAGCTCATCATGAGCGCTGTAGACGCCTTGCTTTCTACACAGTATTATTTAACACCTCCCATTAATAAAGTTACGAAGCTAGAATAAACTAGGTCAAGACGACAAACATTCCGTCTAAGGTACATCTCAAATGCGATTACTGGTTTCTGCTGTTAGATTCTAGTTTTTTTTCTTTCTGTTCTCTCTTTTTCTTCAACTAACTCTGTTTGCTTTGTTTGGTTTCTTTCCACCAGCATGGAAAACCCCCCAGATTTATTTATCTTTACACAGTTCGGTTTTTGTGTGTGGCTTCTTCTATAGGACATACTTGAATTTTCATTTTTATTCATTTGATCTATTTCTGTATTATTATTATTATTATTATTATTATTATTGCATATTGGTTTTTAGTTCCAGGTTTCTGTATTTCGTTGGATTTGTGGCTGTGTGTCGTACATGTGGTGTTGTACGTTTTCTTTGCCTCTTTGTGTTATGTTTTTACACTTTACAGTAACACAAGCGGTAGCACTCTGACTTCACCCCAATAGCAGCATTAAAGTTATGAAAACCAGGAGATTGAAAAGACTGCCCCTTTGAAACAGCTTCAGTTCTGTGCCAGCAGCACTGTGATCGCTGATACATATTAAAAGATGATACTGTTTAAACGGCACTTGCATTACAAATGAATGCAGAGCAGGACAGACAATCTTAATATTAGCATAGGATTCAATAGACGTGGATAAAGAGCTGTACAGAAAATAAACCCTAAGGAGGGTCCTATAAAGGTGAACCAATTGCATCATAAGCAGTTCATTTGCGGCCGTCGCTTGTAGACAGAATTCCCACCTTACAGTCTTTAGCTGTCTAGCGAGAACTTAATTCGATATGGAAAAACAGAAGAAAAGTTTGGGAACGAGAAAAGGCCATTAGATTGCTCCAGTAAAAACCCAACTGTATAAATGGGTAATTGTATGCAAAAATAATGTGTAAAAAAAATTGAATAATCTGTAATACAAAAATAAATAATAGACTGTAGGGACGGTGAGGTAGTGTAGGGCAGCAGTGTGGAGTAGTGGTTAGGGCTCTGGACTCTTGACCGGAGGGTCGTGGGTTCAATCCCAGGTGGGGGACACTGCTGCTGTACCCTTGAGCAAGGTACTTTACCTAGATTGCTCCAGTAAAAACCCAACTGTATAAATGGGTAATTGTATGTAAAAATAATGTGATATCTTGTAACAATTGTAAGTCGCCCTGGCTAAGGGCGTCTGCTAAGAAATGAATAATAATAATAATAATAATAATATATATGAACATCATTTTGGGATCAAAGAAACTACAAAATGAAATACACACACACACACACACACACACACACACACACACACATCACCATCTTCATGTATCTTAGCAAGCGGTGAACCTGTGAACTTCAGAATCACACCCAAAGTAGCTCTCCCTCTCTGCTCCCCAGGTTCTCCCCGATCACCATCGACAGCATGACCAGCCTGGCTGGAGTGAACCTGACGGGGCCTTCGGGAGCCGGCTGGTGCATCTTCGTGTACAACCTCTCCCCCGAGGCGGACGAGAGCGTGCTGTGGCAGCTGTTCGGGCCCTTCGGGGCGGTGACCAACGTCAAGGTCATCCGCGACTTCACCACCAACAAGTGCAAAGGCTTCGGCTTCGTCACGATGACCAACTACGACGAGGCCGCCATGGCGATCGCCAGCCTCAACGGGTACAGGCTGGGAGACCGGGTCCTCCAGGTCTCGTTCAAGACCAGCAAGCAGCACAAGGCTTGAAGAGGCGAGGAGACGACAGCGGCAATCCCATTGGAAGAAGAGTTCAAATACACACATTATTACACGCCCGAGTCCCCTTTTTTTAAGGAAACACTAGCCTGAATTGAATTAGAATATGATTTATTCAATATGGACGTTTAAATGGGAAATAGAGACTGCGATCCCAGGGGTCCTTTTTTTCTAGTTTAATTGGTTTATAGCGCCTCTATAGTTATGACAGCCGTATTATTGTCTATAGTCTAGATTATTGTACTTAATGGCCTTATAGTAACACAAGCTATCTATAGGGGTGCTGTAATCAGGCTATGGTCTTGGAGACACTGGGAACTGCTATATATGTGGCTACTTACAGCAGTCTCTTAATTTTGGATTAAATTCATGCAGATATGGACAAATTGGAATTCAGAAATGTGACGTGCAATTTTCTTGGGAATAGTTCAATTGAAAAAAAAAAGCCTAACACAAACAACTTAAATAGAAATATGTATAAAAGGTGTACAATTTCTACCATCAACGTTTGGGCATTCGAAACATCAAGATCAAACAAAGACTTTTTTATTAAAAAAAGAGAAAAGAAATGAAAAAAGAAGAAGCAGCCAGTGTTAGCTTATATACATATATATATATACATATATAAATATTTATCGATATTTATCACGGTAACAGCCAAGTAAGTAAGCAATTTTATAAACCGACCTTTGAATACTGTTTCTGAAACTTCTTAAAGATGTTCCAGAAGGACTGGGTTTTCTAGCCCTTCCAAATGTTGTATAAAAAAAATCAGAATAAAACCACACATCTTCTTATAAAGACATGTTGCGTTAATGAAAAGTTTCTTCAACGGAAACCTAGGGCAGGGGGGACTATTAAAACAGACGCGCGCACACGCAGGCTGATTCAAAATATACGATACAAAAACTTTCAAGATGCTCCCGATAATTCTTTCATTTTATTTTTCATTTTTAGAAATATATTTAAAAATAATAATTAAAAAAAAAAAATTGTCTATGGAATTGTGGACTCCTTATAAAAAAAGAAAAAATGTTCACGGCAGATTTTTTTTTTTTTATTCTTCCAGTTGACAACCAATATTGGGGTGCAAATCATTTAGTCTTCTGGTGACCAAGCCCTGCCTGTATTAAGCCCCGCCCCAATCAAGCCCCGCCCCAATCAAGCCCCGCCCTCCCCTTCAATGAGCTTTTAGTGTTCCGTGGATGACTGTGGGCGGGTCATGTGAGCAGTCCAGACCAAATGAGAAACTATCATCACCTATGGTTGCTATGGTACAATAATACATTAAGAAAATGAAACATGTCTACTGATCCCAAATTTGCACTCCTGGTATGCCTGTTGGAATTAGACAAAAGAAACACGCATTTGACAGTCAAAGCTGCATAGAACGACTGTGTGTTGCACGCAAGACTGGGTTCCATCGAGCTACAGACAATTTTTTAAACGCAATTGTGTATTTAAAAAAAAAAGATCAAGGAGCTTATCTGAAATTCCGTAACAATTTTTTTTTATTTAAGATTTATTTTGTATTATTTCAATTTTAAAAAAAGCAAACACTTACCAAACTAAGAAAAAAATCAATAAATGTATATAAAACGTACGTGCATTCTAGAAGCTGTCCCCTTTTTATTCCAAGATCTTCCTTTTTTCTTGTGACTTCAGATAAAAAGAACGGAAATAATACAAATCAAAGGATTGTTCGAAAGATCAAATTTCATATTTTCCACGTTTGGGAGGAAAATATATTTAAAAAAAACAGATAAAAAAGAAAGACAATAAATAACATTAAACTGTGTTTGAATACTTTTTGTTTTTCTAAATAACACAGAACTAGCCAAAGAGCTTAATCTCTTTGATGGGCGAGGGTTACTTCAACAAAAAAAACAAATAAAAAAAAAACAAAAAAAAAAGAAAATCTATTTTTATAAAAAAGGACAAAGACCTTGTTGAGAATTTTTACTGATTCTTGAGCTTAAAAAAACAAAACAAAAAAAAAGAATATTTTGACAGGCTACATTGTTTCATTGTTTTGAGGATAACATTTCAAAAATAAATAGAGAGAGAGAGAGCTAGAGAGAGGAAAGATTGTGTCGCGTGCACGCCTGATTGTTAAAAAAAAAAAACTTTTTAAGACTTTGAAAAAAAAATTATAATAACAAACGTATCTCTTTTTGGAGGCGTTGCCCTGATAGTGTTAGACTTCTTTCATTAATTATATTCTTTTATCCCACGCCCAGGAGAACGGAAAACGGGACCTCGATTGAACCGTTCAAAACCCCAAACTCTCCAGAAGAAGCGTTCTTACTGGCGAGAAGAAATCCATCTTCTCATATTTATTTATTGCTTGGAAGGATCTCTTTTTTCTTAGAATATCCCAAACAAAGCAAAACACCTGAGAGCGGCCGATATTAGAACTTAAACACTGAACTAAACTTTTAGCCTTTAAAATTTTTAGTTTTTTAAAAATCACCGAACTGAAGCGGCCACGTACCGTCATGGCTACAATCTTGCAACAGATAAAAAATAATCAGCAATGGGCTCCTGAGTGGCGCATCCGGTAAAGACGTTCCGCCATGGAGTGCAGGATGCGGCCTATAGCCTGGACATCGCCGGTTCGAGCCCACACTATTCCACTGCCGACCGTGGATGGGAGCTCCCAGGAAACGGCGCACAATTGGCCAAGCACCACCTGGGGGGGGCTTAGGTCGGCCAGGGTGTCCTCAGCTCACCGCGCACCAGCAACCTCGGTAGACTGGCCTGGCACCTGCGGACTTACCTGTAAGCTGTGTTGTCCTCCGACGCTGTGGCTGCATGGTGGGTCTGCAGAGTGAAAGGAAGCGGTCGGCTGATGGCACACGCTTCGGAGGACAGCGTGTGTTCGTCTTCACCGCTCCCGAGTCAGCGCAGGGGTGGTAGCTGAGCCTAAAAATAATTGGATATTCTAAATTGGGAGAAAATGGTAAAAAATGATCCCACGAAGAGTCGACAGATCACAGTGAACCATCACAAGCGAATTCTGATCAAATACTGGACGACAAGAAAAGACATTTCTAAGTCACAACACTCAATGTAGGCCTATATTGTATAAGAAAAAGGACATTTCTTGTACTGCTGGAAAAAACAGAGATCCTTCTTCAACACCATGTTAATATTTATTTAAGGTAAACTAACACCCCCCAATCGTTTGAAGAAGTACGCTGGTATTATTATTATAATTAGTTTATTTAGCAGATGCCTTTATCCAAGGCAACTTACAGAGACTAGGGTGTGTGAACTATGCATCAGCTGCAGAGTCACTTACAACTACGTCTCACCCGAAAGACGGAGCACAAGGAGGTGAAGTGACTTGCTCAGGGTCACACAATGAGTCAGTGGTTGAGGTGGGATTTGAACCGGGGACCTCCTGGTTACAAGCCCTTTTCTTTAACCACTGGACCGCACAGCCTTTATTGGCGCGACAGGTGCATCGTGCTTTTGATTTTCTTATTGATCGAGAAGATAAAAAACAAAGATATATATTTTTAGAACGATAAATGTAAAATCATGTGAAAACGATCAGCGAAATGCATCATTAAAATAAAATCGTAAAGTGAAAATAAAACACTCACCCCAAGCCAAACAAGCACCTAGTCTGATTCCACGAAACGATATCCCTTTCAAATCAGGCAACGCTGTATTCCGACTGTAAACAAACAAAACAACCGGGCTCACGCTGGCGAAAAAGAAAATAGCGACGTAACCTTTTTGGTTAAGTTTAAAATAGGCCTAAGAAGTAAAAAAAAATAAAACAAATCTACCAGGGATACTGTTTTTGCTTCATTTTTAGCCCATGCTGGTTTCAAATACTAAAACCTCATGTTTTGCATATCGATTTCACCAGTTAATTTAGCGTTTTGTGTCATTGAACTGTACAAGACACACACACACACACACACACACACACACACACACACACCGCGGTTCTACGGTTTCTCGCTTTTTATTTGGAACAAACTTGAGAGGATTTTTTTTTTAAGACTTAGTTGCTTTAGTTTTTAAGTTGATTGCAGATTTTAGAATTAGTTAGGCTTTCTTGATTTAAAATCAAATGTGTCGTGTTTGTAAGTCTGTGGTAGCTTTCATTGAAACAAAAAAAAATGGAAAAATACACGATGTAGCGCCATCAAACTTGTAATTATTTGGGCGATTTTTAGCTTGTAGTTTTAACTTATTCTTGTTAACTTAAAAATCTATTTATTATTATTATTATTATTATTATTATTATTATTATTATTATTATTATTGCCTCGTATATAAGTATGTTTTGTGTATATTTATGGTTTATTTAATTATATTTGCAAGCTTAAGCAACTTAAGTTTTCAGTTTGCTGAGATGTGGTTACGCTGTTTTTTCTTCTTGAAACGGGAACGAAAAAAATATATAATACAATTACGCTGAGTAAGGCTCTCCATAGATGCACTGATTAAAAAATTGAAAAAAAAGTAAAAAAAAAAAAAATGTAGTCAACAAATATTTAGAAACATTATTTGTGTGCTTGATGTTATGACTAATATTTGTATTACGTTTGTCTTGTTAAAAAAAAAAAGCTTTTTCTCATTCTTTCATCTTGTATACAAATATATATTCTGTTTGTAGACCCGTTTTTGTTGGTTTTTTTCTTTCTTTCCTCCCCCAAGCATGTAAAGACCCGGTTAAAACCACGATTCTGAAGTGGTTGATAATGACGATTGATGTCACCTCAGTGTTGCAACTGTGCCACTACAAAATGGCGCCCAATAATGGCACCATGTGCTTCAAAATGGCGGTCGTTGGTTGGGTCAGAGTCCTTCAGAATGCTTGCGATTGAAGCATCTATGGTTGTGTGACTGGCTTCCTTTATAGCTCAATAATTCGGGATTTTATTTAAGGATTGTCCCGTCAAACAAATATGTTAGAATTATAATAAGGATTGGTAATAAATGTTAAGATACCACGCTGGGCTTAATCTCCCCCCCACCCCCCCAAAAAAAACACCAAGGCTTCCAGTTTATAAGTTTATTGGAGGAAAAAAATTGACAAAAAGTTGGAAATGCTATATTGGCAAAATGGTTTGTTTTATACACTTAAAGATTGAGAAAGAAAAAAGAAATCAGAAATGAAAATAGGTACTGAATAGTCTTGAGGTCCGATTTTAAGGAATGCAACACAGTGGGGAAGACTAATCGTTTCCCGATTCTTCTTCTTCTGAGTGTGTATTTCGTTGGGGGAGGAGATGGTCTGTGTTTCCTTTGCTGTGTCAACTTTTAACATTTATTTGGATGGTTGAAAAAAAAAAAAATCAAGTCAGAGTATGTCAGAGAAAAGGAGAAAAAAAACCATTGAAAAAAGAACAAATAATTTAAAAAAAACTTACGGCTACTTTAGGATATTTATTACTGGGATATCAGCAGGGTGCTGTGAAATACTTTTTCATGGAATTGTTTAATGATTTGTACTTTTCATGCCAGAAAAAAAAATTAAATAAATAAAAGGTTATGAATCTTACTCGCCTGGTTGTGGTGTGTGGTTATTTAAGCTGGCTGGCTTGCGGTCTCCTGTAAGATGTCTTGTAAGTTGGTCTCAGGAGACTCAAACTTCATAGGAGGTGTTCAAGTTTTAAATGAACCAATGTCGTTTTGTTTTATTGATTCGTAGCGCAATTAATTAAGGTCAGATTAATCACTGTCCAAACCGCATATAGTTTGGACCAGCATTTCAACTTGGCAGCCATGTGTTTATACTTGAGTATATTTCATATTGAGTATTTATCCATAGTCTAATCCATATATAGTCTTGTAATATTGTAGTGCTGCTTCTTGTGGGTTGTTGGAATGGTTTAAACAGGACGCTAACATCACCTCCAAAGCCCTTTATGCAAGAACAACAGATTGAATTGTCGTTTCAATCTCTAAACAGACAAAAAAGTGCATTGATCTATTTTAGAATATATATATATATTTTATATATATATATATATATATATATATATATATATATATATATATATATATTAGGGCTGTCAATTAATTGCAGTTAACTTCTGTGATTAGCGTGTTAGTTTTTTGGGAGACAGATTTATTTATTTATTTATTTATTTTTGAACGCACGTTAAATCGCACTCCCGTCTTGCCCCTCTTCTTAACATATCGTAATTCGTTTCCTGCGGCAGTACTTTAGAGCACGGCAGGATTGAATAAGCGCTGTCATCGTTTGAATATAAAATCAGTCACAGAACCGCATTATGTAGCAAAGCACTCAAACTGAAGGACTTGTGAATGGGAAGTTTGTGTTTGTTTGTTTGTTTGTTTTAAACTTTGACGGTTCATTGGCTAGAAAGAGGGTTACTTGTTTACTGTCAAAGTGAGTTCCAGTATCACAGACATGCATCTAGTCTGCTGTACCACCTGCATGCTAAACATGCTTTCACTTCTCAAAATACACTTTCTAGTAGTTTTTCTGCTACACACGACAACACAACACAGTGGGGAAAACTCCCACACATTGAAAAAAAATATACTTTCAGTCGTTCGTTGTTGAATTTATTAAGTTTCTTTTATCATTTTGTTTTCAATGAATATACTGTTACTGTATTGAAGTTTGGTACATTTTTTTTTTAAAACAGCCATGCAAATACGTGATATATACAGATAATCTTTGACTTGTGTGCAATGTCCAGTTGCAGACGGAGACTACAGCCCCAGAGTGATATTAGATACGAGATTGAGTTTTACAGATGCAGGTGGGAATGAGACTGCTGCTGGGGGGGACAGGTCAATGGTTACACTCTGGTGTACCGGTTGTACCCGGAGGTATGATTTTGAGAGCTCTACGGAGGAAACGGCTTTAAAAACAGAAACTGTTTAAAAACACACACTAACGAGGCACAGTTTCCAAGTCACACTACAAGCCGACCCGGGTTACAGTAGTTTTAATTGTGACGTCAAATTACAGACGTTTAGTCGCCAGACAGACAGAAAATAAAAAAGAACACAGACAAAATACTTCCTCTACAAACTTACATCAGAAGTATCCCAGGTAGGTTAAAACAAACCAAAGAAAAAAAAACTAATTCCAGATGAATTGATTTGACAGACCATAGCGTGTTTTTTGTTTTGGAGACAGCTTTAGATGCGATTTTAAATTGCTTTTTAAAATTTTTTTTTTTTTTTCCTTCCCCTTACTATGTTATGGTGTTTGCCATCATTCGGAGCGGTTCTGTGTTCTGTTGATTCCATACGGAGTTATCCTAATTTCTAAACCTGTCTTTACCTGACATGGAGCTCGCCTGGAGACCCCTAAACGCCGGAACTAACAGCATTCTTCACTCCACTCAAACCACATGACAGCGTAAGCTTCCAACAGCCAGCCCCACCAGCTCTCTGCAAAACACACGTACGAACGGAGGGGATCGGCGCGAAGGGGGGCCCCAAAAAGCAACGGCAAAACAGAAATGCAACCTGAAGCGACTGAGCTTCACCTGGGAGCACGTTTTAAACACAAAATCGAGTCTTTCTGCTGCGCAAACCACTAAAGATTGAGAAACCATTTCAACAGGTACGACTGCTTTCAAAACACAGCTTTACAATAAGAGACCGTTCTCAAAATTATCTAAGAAAAAAAAAAAACACTAAAGTCTGTTATTCAGCTCCCCCCCCCCCCCCCCCCCCCAAGAGACTGAAATGGTCACAATCTGAATTTTGTGGTTCATCGTTTATTTTATTTATTTATTTATTTATTTATTTATAGGTCAAATAAAACTCCTAACAAAAGAAGGGCTGCCGTTGGTCCTGATTGTTTCACAACGTGCGAGTGAAACTACTTATTGCTTTTGCTGCTGTCTGGGGCAATGCAATATATTGAAAAAAGGGGGGGAATCTCCTTCAGTTCTTCTTCAGTGTTTGTTTGGTCCCTGTATGCGATCCTGTTCAAAAATAAAGAAAAGAAAATAAATAACATGCACATCACCCAACCTAGCTTTAGAGTGACTGCAGACCAAGACAATTCAATAAATCTTACCTGTTCTGCAGCTTAGATAGCAAAACTTATTACAAACACGCATTCATTTTAATGCACACTGTCTAGTACTACTACATGATTTTACAATCTTATAAATCAGATTACCCTGCTTATAAATATGCCTCTCTGGGATTTACAATGCTTGCCTATTCTTTAGCATGCTTCAATGCTTTATTACCCTATGCTGTTATTGTGGGACACTGCAGTTCCCAAGTCGCTCTCCGCCCCTGGCAGAGCCCTGGTTCTTACCCCGGGATGCTACAGCTCATCGTGGGACCCTGGGTCCTGGTCTTTGGGCTCCTGGCAGACCGCAGGCGTGGTGAACTCTACCTGGTACTCACAGCGGCTGGGCTCCGAGGTGGACACAACAGCAGTCTCTGTTCCGCAAGACAGCTTCACCTAGGAACACAGCACAGGGGAACTCTCACAGGAGCTTCCACAGGACAATCACCTATCACCCCATGCTACCCATCGTGTACCGCAAAAGAAATATTATCCAGGGGTTGAAATGAGACTCCCACTGCACGGCAGTCTCCATCCATTCCTGGTTTTACTAGGAGTTTAGGTAGGACACACCTATGAGGAGGCTGTGTGGTCCAGTGGTTAAAGAAAAGGACTTGTAACCCGGAGGTCACCGGTTCAAATCCCATCTCAGCCACTGACTCATTGTGTGACCCTGAGCAAGTCACTCAACCTCCTTGTGCTCCGTCTTTCGGGTGAGACGTAGTTGTAAGTGACTCTGCAGCTGATGCATAGTTCACACACCCTAGTCTCTGTTAGTCGCCTTGGATAAAGGCGTCTGCTAAATAAATAAATAATAATTACACACTGTGGCTAAGCAGCAAACACCCCGAGTGGGATCGACTCACCATGGTGGATCGGTTGGGCCCTTGCCAGCACCCTGTCCCTTGCTCGTATTTCATGACAGAGTATTTGTCATCCTCCGGACCAGCCCAGGAGCCCCAGGTCCTAGAGGAACGACAGGAGAACAGAACAGGCTCACACTTTGGATCACAAGCTACTTTCCACAATCTTGACGACAAATGACTTCTCAGCGACGAACAGAACCATCAACGACGTACGGAAGTGATGGATGTTAGGTTAGCTTGATAACATCTCCCGGAAATTTGAAAAAGGCAGCTGTACTACAAAAAAAAGATTAAAAGAAGAAATTCTAACAGCGATTTGTTAGTCAAAAAAAAAAATCTTGTTTGTATGAATGGTAACACATTTATGACGATTATTATCATCATCAGCGTCTCACCCAAGATTAGTTTCTGATCCACCGAACTTCTGTTTCTGTGTCACCCGACTGAAAGGACAGAGTCTGTAGACGTACCTGAGGAGACAAGACAGAGAGCGGTTCAACCAGCCAGCTCACTCACTGACTGAGACAGCAGAGCAGGGCTAGAATATCACAGGAAGGTGCCCGGGGTGCTCAGAAATTAACTATCTACAAGATATATGCTGGTTACACTGAGAAAACAAAAGCTGGAAAAAACAGACACACTGTATTCAAAAAAATAAATGAATAACACAATTTATGAATTAGCAAGTTTTATCTGATTATTTTATTCTTGTAACTGTGTTTCAGTCCCTTTAGAGAAACGTAGCGTTTGTATAGTGTGTGTTTTATACGTTACTAAAATCATACCTAAACAGAATTGAATTCTCATTTTGTGTATGTTAAATAATAATCATAATAATTATATTATATGAACAGTCCAACACACAAATGCACAATAGATTTGAAGTGTTGGCACAGTGGATAAGATTCACCGATATCCACTTTGAGTCTCAAACAGGATCGACACGCCAAATCTATCAAGATGACTTCGATTAACACATCAAACTCTGTTTTACAATACTACATAAATAAACCCTAAAAATGACAAACTGACATCAAAAAGACTCAACATCTGTGGCTGCTAAATCACTAGCCTGAGCCCCCCCGCCCCTCCTCTCCACGTTTCACTAGCCTGCCCCCCCGCCCCCTCCTCTCCACGTTTCACTAGCCTGCCCCCCCGCCCCCTCCTCTCCACGTTTCACTAGCCTGCCCCCCTGCCCCCTCCTCTCCACGTTTCACTAGCCTGCCCCCTGCCCCCTCCTCTCCACGTTTCACTAGCCTGCCCCTCCTCTCCATGTTTCACTAGCCTGCCCCCCCGCCCCCTCCTCTCCACGTTTCACTAGCCTGCCCCCCCGCCCCCTCCTCTCCACGTTTCACTAGCCTGCCCCCCTGCCCCCTCCTCTCCACGTTTCACTAGCCTGCCCCCTGCCCACTCCTCTCCACGTTTCACTAGCCTGCCCCCCGCCCCCTCCTCTCCACGTTTCACTAGCCTGCCCCCCCGCCCCCCCGCCCCCTCCTCTCCACATTTCACTAGCCTGCCCCCCCACCACTCCTCTCCACGTTTCACTAGCCTGCCCCCCCCCCCCTGCCCACTCCTCTCCACGTTTCAGTGTGAAATGCTCGGCTGGTATCAGGCCCACCAGAGACACGCAGCCTAGCAACCAGCATCCTGCAGCCTGCAGGGACTCCGTCTGCACAATGGAGACAGACAAAGACAGCAACACCTATTACAGCTGCTCCTTCACACAGCCCCTGCCTGAATAACAACGGAGGCTGCGAATACACAGCTTCGGCCAGAAGTTACGCAGCACCCTGTCATTAACTCATTTAGCTTAGTGAAGTCGAGTGAAACCTGCTGAATAATGTTACGTTAACATATTGAATTACACACCGCTTCGTAGTTTCCTCCCCCCAATCTACTTCACGAACTGACAAATGGAAAAATATCACATTTCTTATCTAACATGAAATACTGTACTGCTATTCTGGTTTCCGGTAGACGTTTGCGATATTATTTTGTAAATAAAAGATCTAAATTATGTTCATGTCATGTTTTTAATGAATGTCTCAATCCTAAAATTCTCGGTGATTCAGGCCAGACCTGTTTTTTTTTTTTAAAACTGTTTAAAACTATCGGCCACATTTTCAATTAAATTAAAACCCGAATGAACAGTGGTATTTAATTTATGTTCTGCTGTGGACATTTTTACACATAAAGAGACGTGATACATTGAAAACGACTGATGTTTTGACAAAGTGTTTTAAAAAATAGATTGCACAAGGTACGCTGAATTTCAGGAAAGCAGGACACTTACTCTCCAGTGGTCAGCTCGTAACACTGGCTGTAGAGGTAGGAAAACTCCGCGCTGGGTCCAAAATCAAATGAAATCTCTTTCTCCAGACTCCTGAAGAGAGGAAAATACCAGAGACATGTTGCAATAACAATTCATCGTTTTAGACGACCACACTACGAAAATACTGAAAGTCCATCTTTATCTTCACGAATACTCGTCACAGTATACTAAAATGAAATCGGACATTTGTTTTTTTTCTGTATAGCTTGGACACACCATATAATTCCCACAGTTTAATATATTGTTTTGCACTTGGCTCTAAGCTCTGTCAGAAAGGCAAGGCCATCAGGGCTGGTTTACCTTATCTGCTCTTCCAGGTCCCTCAGACCTTTTTCAGCTTCATCGAAAGTGTCACGAGATTTCTGAGCAGCTGGGAGAGAGAGAGAGAGGGAGAGAGGAAGAGAGGGAGAGAGAGAGAGGGAGAGAGAGAGAGAGGAGAGGGAGAGGGAGAGAGAGACAGAGAGAGAGAGAGAGAATGACTGTGGGACATTGCAACTTTAAATGCCACCTCTGCTAGACACAGTGTTGCCGTGGTTACTAGGCAGCGTTCTAACTCGGCTGCCTTTCCTATTAAAAGCTGTGCAGTTCCCGTAGAGACGGGACCTTTCCCAGCAGGCAATGCCCTCTCTGTCTGTGCGAATGGTTTATTCTCGTGCACGGTTGGATGTTGCTCGACTATTTCCAAGAAGAAAAAATAAGTGTTGTAAGCTGCAGTTCATAATTCAGATGCCATTCACAGTGCAGAAAGAGAACATGCCAAAACTGATTACTGATCGCCGTGGCATTTCTCCATTAAGCAAGGAGACAAGGTGCGATCGCAGTTTTTGATTACAGTTAGCAACTCCAGTGATTCTAGTAAAAGTCATTGCCGTTGGCAGGAAAAGCCAATCAGTTTTTTTTTTTTTTTTTTTTAATTATTTTCTCCCCAATTTGAAATGCCCAATTATTTTTAGGCTCAGCTCACCGCTACCACCCCTGCGCTGACTCGGGAGGGGCGAAGATGAACACACTGTCCTCCGAAGCGTGTGCCGTCAGCCGCCCGCTTCTTTACACTCTGCAGACTCACCGTGCAGCCGCCTCAGAGCTACAGCGTCGGAGGACAACGCAGCTCTGGGGCAGCTTACAGGCAAGCCCGCAGGCGCCCGACCACACTACAGGGGTCCCTGGTGCGCGGTGAGCCGAGGACACCCTGGCCGTCCTAACCCTCCCTTCCCCCGGACGACGCTCGGCCAATTGAGCGCCACCCCCTGGGAGCTCCCGTCCACGGTCGGCTGTGGAATAGCCTGGACTCGAACCGGCGACGTCCAGACTATAGAGCGCATCCTGCACTCTAGCGAGTGCTTTTACTGGATGCGCCACTCGGGAGCCCAACAGATTCATTTCTAATGCTGGTGATTTCATGCTTGGGTAGACTGTAAATCAAATGGCTACTATTGCAAGGGCATAGTTTACATAGCGAGCACGGCATGTAAAATATACTGCTATTCCAAGGAGTACAACAAGACAAACGAATATAGATTCTTCTAAATCGGTAGTAAGTGTTTATGACGGGAGTTCCTTATTATTAAACAGATGATGTGCGACGGGCAGATTTCAAACGATTTTGATTTATGAGGAGGAGGAGGAGGAAATGATGCATTAATTCAATAAACTGCCACAGCGGTGTATAAAACGAATTTAATATGAACGTGACAAGCGAGAGAGATTCATCAAAATATTTACACCTCCTCATAATAAATAAAGTACTCTTCTGTACATATTAATGCATTAAACTCCATCAGGTTTTTTGGTGACATTTATAAAATCTGCCAAGCCTAGCGCTCTAGTGATTAATATAGCACAAAACCCCTCAAAGCAAATACACTAACACAGTGTACATTAGTCCTTATATGATTCAGCACTAGACGTTAGTATTAACCCTTTAATGTAGATAAGAAACGGAGTGGTTATTCAAAACTTAAAATACATTCCAGAGCGACTTGATTATCACAAACCGTTTGGATGAACCAGATCAAACCTGCCAGTGATTTTTAAGACTGGTTTCGTGCACCTCCTTGCAAAAATAATGAAGTTAGCATCATTTTGTTCGTGTGTCCCTTCTACCTTAAAAAGTACTTGAAGTTGCGTTTACGTTGTCATGGTATTTGCCGTGGTCGTAGTTTAGTTTAGTTTTTTTTGCTTTTTCGTTAGAGACAAAATCATTTTCCTGTGTTTTTGTCCCTCCGAGCAGCAATGTTTCACCCCTCTCCTGTGTTGGAGAATTAAGTGCTCCTAACAAGATCGCCTGCTGTGTTCATTATCACAAGGCTTTTCTCTTCTCTCCTCGGTACCGTACTGGTAATTACAGGAGACAGAGAGGGGTCTGCTTTGAAAAATGCATTACAGCCAATAGGGGCAATCTCATTCTCCATTATAATAATGCACCCTGCTTTCTTATTAGGAAAGTCGTCTTAATGTGCCACCCAGAACTGCGTTTTGGGTTGGTCTGTGATCTAGTTACAATCGTTGAACCCGAACTTGAAGGTCCGCAGCCATGCAGAGCCGCCGGGCTTCAGATTATCGATCTCTGGTCAGCTTTCTGAAGATCCGAGCAGATCCCAATCCTAGAAAATAAAAGTTCTGACCCTGGTCAGCTTTCTGAGAGATCCGAGCGGTCAGAAAAGTCAAAATCGAAAAACTAGGCGCCAGTTGGGAAGGTGGTCTGGATTTTAAGCAGGTCTCAAGAAGTGAGGCTGATAAAACTCCTGTAGCTTGCCCGCAGCTTCACCCTCTCAGGAGGAGAGAAACTCAAAAGGTCTGCGCTTTCTTTTTGGGAAGCTCTGTTTTCTTTATCAGCTGCTTCCACAAAGGTCACCTTTTGTTGGGCTGTGCGAGACGGTGCGGCAATTTAACTAAAAACTTCTAGATAAGGGCCGACCTGCCAATCAAAGCACGATAAAAATCAGCTGTTCAGAAGGGATTATACGAGCACTGTCAATCAAGAGGCTGGGCTGCTTTGCAGTCATCAGAAATAAGCAGTGGGATTACTATATGATGATATAACCCCTGCATCCTTTGCTGCCGTCTCCTGTGCAGATGCAACAATGAATTGATTATTGATCGGCATGACTTTCCGATTGCAACTCTTAACAGATTGACGCTAATTTCTTTAGACACAGCCACCGTTGTTTTGCACTGAAAATGACACCCCTGACTTCATTAGAAGACCATTAGAAAAAATAAAACGCCACGATGGAACCCATCAAAACGCTTGACCAGAAAACCAAACAAAAAAGAAAGAAAAAACAAACCCATCTCTCCCAATCAAAACCACATCCCTAGGATTAAAAAATAAAACACTATGTCCCAGCCCAGGTTTATTACCACCACATCTCTCCAGTTGAAAGAAAAATGACATCTGGACACACTGACAGGCTTCTACAAATTTCCCCAGAAATTCTGCAAGCAATTCCTTTGCCAGACTTGTCATTTATCCTCAAGGGGTTATCCGATTGAAAGATCACGATGTATTCTGTGTTCTGGACTGGGAGTAATGGACAGGTACAAAGCTGTGCTCTAGTTGTCGAACCCTGATCACTGGACTGACTGCTCTGCGAGAAGGCTTTTGAAGCACAAAAAGCTTCTTGAAAAGCTCTCTCCAGTCTCTAACCATCCCTGACAACAGCAGGGAGAATGACAGCTTCCCTTCCCTTCTGCAGTGAACTACCCTGAGCAAGCTTTGATGTTCAGCCCTGAGACAGAAAAGAAAATAGGCTCTCATCTCTCTCTATCCCTCACCCCCCCCCCCTTCCACTCTCCCCTTTTATTTACCTTCAAAAAACATCAAAAGGGACCCACTCTGCAGTTTTCACAGACGCATCTACAAGATGTGTGAACTCTGGGAGAAATGAGGTCAGCCAACAGCGGCTTTTAACCCTTCGAGAGCTGAAGAAGAAACGCTGGAGGATAAATGTTCAAGCGAGGCTGTGTAAGCAAACAGAAATTCAAGCTCCTCGTCAGTTAACGGCTTCAAGAAGATTTTTTTTGCAAGTCACGATGTGTCGGATATCCTTGTCCTGCAGAAAGATGTACAGTTGCTTTGGATAACCTTGGTTTACTACGAAGCTGGCAGGCTCCACATCCGTGGAGGAGGGGGGGGGGGGTCAGTTCCTGTTTTTCCATTTCCAGTCCCTTTTTAAAATCAATTCTAATTCCCATTCCCTTTCAATCGATTCCAACACATCACTGATCGAAACTGCAGTCTGCGTTACACTGTTAAAATGAGCTGCTTCTCGCATGGCAGCAAAACACTTTTGAACGAAGTCGCTGTTTGCTAGTCAATTAAAAAATCAACTTCAGAACGAAAGCAGCTGAACGATCGCATCAGTTATTAATGTCTCTAAAATATTATTATTTATTTACTTCTTAGCAGACGCCCTTATCCAAGGCGGCTTACAATTGTTACAAGATATCACATTATTTTTACATACAATTACATTATTTATTTACACATTATTTTTACATACAATTACCCATTTATACAGTGGGGTTTTACTGGAGCAATCTAGGTAAAGTACCTTGCTCAAGGGTACAGCAGCAGTGTCCCCCACATGGGATTGAACCCACGACCCTCTAGTCAAGAGTCCAGTTCCCTAACCACTACTCCACACATTCCTTCGAAGGACCTGGGAAAATGCACTGCAATTGAAAACACAGGACTTGACCGCAGCCCTGTCCGAGTGCAACTCTAATTGAGCCCCCTGTGGTCATTTTTATTCTTATTCCAAAAATTGCACCTTGCTCAGGCTTGCCAAGAAACTGCAGCAAAGTTAAAACATGCTGGAGACTTGAGCCTACCACAGCACGGTAACAGTACCTCAAAGAACACACAAATAGATTTTAAAATTACAAATTACACCAATTCAGAGGGTATGAAGTATATTTAAGGGAGCAATGATATAGCAGAAGCAGCTGGCTTGTGGGCTCTAGTCAGTGGGCTTTCCTGTTCATATGCGATGTGATCGCCCTCTGGTGGATTCTCTGAAACATTACAGTTTCTGTCCATGCATGGCTGAAACAAGGATGCTAACATACCATCAATAAGTGCCTGCGTCTCTGCGTCGTACGGAGGCATCTCCTCTTCTTTCTCTGGCTTCTCCGTCTGACTCACAACAGGTGGAATCTATACCAGGGATAGAGGTTAAGGGAGGATATGTAAAAAGTTGGATGAATGAATCCTGTTTTAAACACCATTACACACAGCTGTAACCATTACTATAGTCACACAATTGTTTTGAGATTCAGCTTTTATCAGGGAGCTCCTTTAAATCCCTTGTTTAGAGAGATACAGGGAATGAATGCTTGTGACAGGGTAGCCGTCTGCCGCGCGGGTGCGTGCATTCGCTGCTGAGTGACAGGCAGGAGATCGAGACGGAGGCTGATACTCCCCCTGCAGGCGAACAGGATTTATTTACATATCAACACACTGAACAGCTCACGTGACACTACCAGCAAGGGCAGCGCACAGAGCACACACAACACAGTGTACAAAAACTTTGGTCTCTGAACTAATCTTCTCTGTTCAATAGCACACTTTGCTGAAGAGCTTGATCAGATCGACTAAGTTCAAGTGGAAACTTACTCGGACACGCTTCTCGTAGAGAGCTGGTTATTTTTAACACCACAGTTAATCCTTGTTATTAAATCTTTGATAAGGGACAAGGCCGTACTGCAGATCATTTACTTCCGAGCGAGGCGGGCGTTCACACAGACACACGAGAGCGCGGTACCTTGTCATCTTCCTCTGCATCAATGTCTTCATCTTCCACGTCTTCCTCTTCGTCATCCTCCTCCTCCTCCCCTTCCTCTTCAGGCAGGCGTTCGCGGGGGGGGTCCTGGGGGGTCTCGGGCTGGGGAGGGGTCTCTGGTTCAGTCTAAAGAGAGAGAGAGAGAGAGAGGGGAGGCAGTGTTCAGTCTAGATGGCGAATGCTACGTTCCCATCTGCCGCTGGAGTTGAAAGCGGTTTGAAATCAGATTTGCTCGTTCCCATCAGCGGCACAGATCTGAGATCAAACTGATTTCAGTTGGGACTCTCTCTGTCTATCTGTCAGCCCCAGTTAGACTTGCGGGCTGGCAGAACTCCATCTCTCCACACTGAGGGAGGAAGCTACCTAGCTAGCATCTCCCATTCGAAGGATGCAAGCGAGAGGCGGTGTTTTATATCTCAAAATGCAGGCAAATAAAACAGAACACGCTGGCGGTGGACTGGACCGCCAGGCTGCTTGTTTTTTTTTTTTTTAAAGCAGGTCTCCTCTCTCTCTCTCTCTCACCTCAGATTGGTATTTGTCTTTGATGCTGGCCCAGACGATGTCCTGGAAAGCAGTCTGGTCTACCTGAGGAGCTTCTCCCAGCATGGTCTGCGAGAGATCAGAGCAAGAGGATGAGATAATCAACTACAATCCTGCATGCTTTAAAATACACAGCTCTGGGATCCACTTGACAGCATGCTTCCTAATACAAGGACACTCGGACTGATCAAACCTGCATTACACATGGCAGTGTTTGACTGCAGTAAGAAATGACTTTAGAAACCAACACGTTGGTTTGAAGTGACAAGAGATCTCACGTCGGCGATCACAGGTTTATTAGTTCGAAGGGTTTGGGGGTTTATTGATCACAGCTGGTACCTGCGCCTCTGGTTCTGTGAGGGTCCCATCGGAGTCGGGGTCCAGCTCGAGATGGGTCTGCAGCTCCTCCACCGAAACCCTGCCAGGGAGAGACGGTTTTTCCCCCAAGCATTATACACGCTGCTGCGCTACCACTGCAAACCACCACAACACCTCCGACTTAAAAAACGGACAGCTGCTTTTCATTCCTGCGAACCTCCAAAGAGTTGGTTTAAATAATTAAGGCAGGTTACCATTGATCTAAGGAAAGCGATTCTCCAAATTCAGCCCGCTAAAAAAAATATGTTCCAATGCCCTTCCTTTTCCCTACATTACAGAAGCACGTGTCTTCAGAGCTGTGGATATTCCACTCATGAGGATAACGGTGAACGATCCACTCGACCTCTGTGGGAGGGGCTCAGAGTTACTCTCAACTCATGAAATAACTACAGCACTCGATGTAAATCAATCAACACAGTCTGTGAGTGTTTTGCTTTCTTTTTAGGGTGAAATCTACAGTTCAAATGAATAAACAGATTTCCTCAAGGAGAATCTTGCTACAGAGCAGCAAGAACGAGACGCGACGGGGGAGGAACTCACAATCCGTCCACGTTGTCATCCAGTTCCAGGAACGCCAAGGCCATTCTGGCTTTGTCCTTTTCCAGCTGGAGAGCTGCTTTTTGTTCTGAAAGAAAGAAAATGAATTCTAGTAATGCATACAGTGAAGAATTTATCATTTATACTCATTGTATGCCTACCTGCATGAAAACCTCTAGGAGTGAGAATTTCAATTTTTGCTCAGTAATTACTGATATAGTAACATGTGTGAAAAGGTTAGACCACTTTGCGCTTTAATCAGGCATCTTAAACAACTTCTAAAAAGTCTCCTGCGTTTCACCATGTGTGGCTCCGTGTTCCTTTTCTCTCATTGTTTTAAATGCATGTGTGGCCTATTAAGGGGGGAGCTGAACGAAGGAGGACCCAACAGGACTCACCCTCCCAGACTTTGTGATGCTGGTCCTTGGCCTCTTTCTCTGGGGCCTCTGCCGCCTCTTTGACTGTCCTCAGCGCCTCCAGCTCGTCCTCCTTGCCGTCCTTGCTCTCCTGCAGCTCCGCCAGCTTCCTCCTCTTCTCCTCCTGTCCCTTCTTGGCCTCGTCGATGAGCTGCTGTTTCACCAGGAAGCCCTGCTGAGCGACCGCGGCCTGCTGCTGCAGGATCTCCTTCTCCTTCCTCCCCAGCTCCCTGCAAGCAGCAGAACCAAGTCAGATACACTGCGCACCCGTCACCTTGTGAACCCAGACACCATGCACACTGCACACCTTGTGAACCCAGACACCATGCACACTGCTCACCTGTAACCTCGTGAACCCAGACACCATGCACACTGTGCACCAGTCAACTTGTGAACCCAGACACCATGCACACTGCACACCTGTAACCTCGTGAACCCAGACACCATGCACACTGCGCACCCGTCACCTTGTGAACCCAGAAACCATGCACACTGCGCACCTGTAACCTCGTGAACCCAGACACCATGCACACTGCTCACCTGTCACCTTGTGAACCCAGACACCGTGCACACTGCGCACCTGTAACCTCGTGAACCCAGACACCATGCACACTGCACACCTGTAACCTTGTGAACCCAGACACCATGCACACTGCTCACCTGTCACCTTGTGAACCCAGACACCATGCACACTGCTCACCTGTAACCTCGTGAACCCAGACACCATGCACACTGCACACCTGTAACCTTGTGAACCCAGACACCATGCACACTGCTCACCTGTCACCTTGTGAACCCAGACACCATGCACACTGCTCACCTGTAACCTCGTGAACCCAGACACCATGCACACTGCACACCTGTAACCTTGTGAACCCAGACACCATGCACACTGCTCACCTGTCACCTTGTGAACCCAGACACCATGCACACTGCACACCTGTAACCTTGTGAACCCAGACACCATGCACACTGCTCACCTGTCACCTTGTGAACCCAGACACCATGCACACTGCACACCTGTAACCTTGTGAACCCAGACACCATGCACACTGCACACCTGTAACCTTGTGAACCCAGACACCATGCACACTGCACACCCGTCACCTTGTGAACCCATACACCATGCACACTGCACACCTGTAACCTTGTGAACCCAGACACCATGCACACTGCACACCTTGTGAACCCAGACACCATGCACACTGCACACCTGGCACCTTGTGAACCCAGACACCATGCACACTGCTCACCTGTAACCTCGTGAACCCAGACACCATGCACACCGCGCATCTGTAACCTTGTGAACCCAGACACCATGCACACATTATTATTATTAAATTATTATTATTATTTATTAAATTTGTGCCAAATTATTTTACCCCACCCCAGAAATCCCCCACGACAGCTCAAGAGAAGCGAAGGTCAGTGGGCGTCCTCCGATCTCAAAGCCAATCGCTTCTTTACGGCCAGCAGCTCGAGAGCGGATTGTGAAGAGCTGCCGACCAGCCCTGCTGCTGGCGTCCACTCTGTGCTTGACCTGTAGGGCCCTAGAGTACGATATTCTCGAGAACGTGAGCCGAAATAAAAAAGTATACCCAAGTTTCACACTGTGTGAATTACATCAAAGACTGACCGTTTTGCAGCGTTCACTTACTTGCAAGTGTTCTCACACACAGAACCACTGTTGTACTCATCTGTGGCATCACAGCAATCTAAAGAAATAAAGAACATCAAGTTAGTGCAGGGGTCAATACAGGGGGCAAACAGACGGTGCTTCTTATGTGTTGCTGTGGGGCTCACAAAGACAGCGCTCTTAAAATGATAGGAGGCAGCCCTGACAGATGTAAAGATACAAGTTATGTTGCAATAAAAGAATGTAATTTCTTTTGTAAATCTAAAACAGCTTTATTGCCAAACAGACGTTTGCAATCGTTCTTTTTGCTAGCTTGCTTGCGTGCAGCAGTGTGCAAATTTACCAGAACACCCCAATGCTTCTGCTGTTTCGATTTGTCCTGCCTATGAAATCAAAAACTACTGGAACTGAAAATCCTGGAAAATTATCAAAATAGGAAAATGAGTGATTGTCGCATTTAATTGATTACTTTAATAGGCCACACGTGCAAGAAATTTAAAACAGCAAGTTTTCATGCAGGTAGCTATACAAAGGATATAAATGACATGAGGGGTGCTAATAAATCTGGACGAGACTAATGGCTCCCGAGTGGCGCATCCAGTAAAGGCGCTCTGCACGGAAAGTGGGATGCGCCCAATAGCCTGGAGATTGCAGGTTCGAATCCAGGCTATGTCACAACTGACAGTGACCGGGGGTTCCTAGGAGGTGGCACACAATTGGCCGAGTGCCACCCGGGTAGGGGAGGGCTTAGGTCGGCAGGGGAATCCATGGTTCGCTGCGCACCAGCGACCCCTGTGGTCGACAGGGCGCCTGCGGTTCTGCAATGGAGCTGCCAGATCTGTGTTGTCCTCTGGAACTATAGGTCTGGTGGCATTGCTGTGGATCCGCAGTGCGAAAAATGACAGATTGGCAGGGGGTTGCAGGAGTGAACTGGGATACAAATAACAACTGGGCATTCCAAATTGGGGAGAAAACCAGGGTAAAAAAAAAAAAAAAGTGCTACCCGCAGACTGTCGTACGAAAGAAAAAACAATTGTGGGTAGTGGGCATCCTGTTCTGTGCAAATCAGTGTTTTTTTTTTTTCTGAACGCTCTGTACTCGAACAAAAAACAACGGTGTGCAAATAACTGTCCCAAGCACCTAGATTTACTAAGCCTGCCTCAGTGGAAGCGTGCATCGCGTCAGGTACTGCAAACCAGCCCATTCCACTAGTGAATGCTGCGACGTCAATACTGGCGTCTCTTACCGCAGATGCCATCGTTGACGCGGGAGGAGGGGATGTACTGTGGTCTGTGCCCCGCGTTGGTGCAGTGGAAGTTGCCTCGGGGGCAGGCAGAGGTTCCTGGAAGCGGAAAGACAGGGGTTAAGATCGGGGTCAAAGGGCACGCTGAAAACATTGAGAAGACGATAACTACACACAAAGTTTTTACCATCCATTTCCACACCTGATTAGCACCAGCCTGCCTTGTTCAATTTGGAATATGCAGACATAGTAGTTTTGTGCTAAGATTCTTTGCATATATTTCTCAAATACAATACCACAGATTAAGTCCTGCTTCTCAACATGCGTTGTAATTGTTTCAACTAGGCTTAAAAAACAGTACAGCTATGACTGTATCTGAAAGCAATCATTAACCGAGTGCAGCGCTAGAGATCAGGTTTTAAAATGATGAATCTGTGCTGAAACATACGTTTCTTTAAAATGAAAAATAAAAAACGTGTTGCCATCACCGCGGCGAGACTCCTTTTAACAGAATACTGCCGACTGCGATTTTGATCAGCGATGTGTTGGCACTGATTCAAAGGGAATTGGAAGTGATTTTAAAAAGGAATTCGAAATTGTTTTTTTTTTTTTTTTTTTTTTTTAATACTGCACGTGGCTCCGTGTGGCTTCCGGTCACTCACCTGGCTCGTCCGAGCTGTCTTTGCAGTCACAGTAATCATCGTTGACCCGGTCAAAGGGAATGGTCCGAGATCCGTCGAGGCAGGTAAAAGGCTTCGACTGGTCATAGAAGTGCCGATCTACCAGGGAGCAAACCAGACTGTCAGAGGGGGGTTAGGGGACTCAGCTGAACTTACTAAACCCTTCCCCTTCAGACTGGACATGTTTAATAACTTTGAAATGAAGCAGCAACACCAACACCCTTACAGTAAGCCCTACATTAAAGAATTATTTTTGATATACTTTTAATGCAGGGGTGGCCAAAGTCATCCATTCCACTCCTGGTCTTTGTTCCAACCCTGTTCTAAATTATTTACAGAACCAACTAAACCTCCATCCAGACCCTGAATCTCATTTTACCTGTAAAACCTGGAGTGGATTCCTGGCCCTGCAGGAACGGGATTGGAAGCCCCTGTTTTGACTGTGTGCTAGACTGCATGTGTACAGCATTTGTGTCGATATGTAAAAGACTTTGAATGAACAAATAACCTGACGCTGTGATTATTACTGGCTATTCTGGCCAGTGGTTTATGTTACTAATTAGTGTAATTGTAACGAATTGTAATTACTGCAGCGTAATTGTAATTGAACAGAATAGCATTGGAAATGGAATTGCAAGTTCAGCAAACCGTTCCGCTATAATTGTAATTGATTAAACCCAGGTTTGTTGCACGCTGGGGCTAATCAAGCTAATGTTAAAACCTGGAATGGGTGAAACAGCTATGCAATAGGAGTCCCGTCCCATTTAAACATTAACACGCATGCTGTACACTCAGCGGGTCTCTGTCTCCTCAGCGGCTTGATACTCACTGGACAGCGAGACCCCCCTGGGTCTCTGGATCTCCACGGCAACAGCCAATGAACAACTCAGGAACAGCGAGAGCGTAAGGTAAACACCGGCCATCTTCCAAGTCTTCTCAGCACCTGCAACACACACAGCGACACACACCCACGATAACAACCAACTACTGTAAGTGCTGCCTCACAACCGGTCCGAAATGCATTTTGGAGAATAGGTAAGACCCCCCTCCCCCCCCCAAAAAAAAAACCCTTTTAGATTATACCTAATCCTCCCCACCCTGAATAATGCATGATCAATATGCTACAGAACCAGGAGATTGCCATTAACTAACAATGCCCAGTTAAAAGTTGTTACTGTGAATAGATACGACGTTAGTCAATGCATTACACATAAACACAGGAGTTAATTATAATTTATATTATATATATATATATATATATATATATATATATATATATATATATATATATATATATAATGTATTTATTTTAATGCATTTAAGTCAATGGGGAAATAACCTTAAGCTATCAAACAGAGAAATGTATTATATATCAAATACATTTATTTATTTATTTATTTACTTATTATTTTAAGAACACGCTGGTTTCGTGTCCTGTCTTTAGATATGCCCCATTAATAAAGGTATTTTGCCTGTAAGTTTGTAAGAGTGCCTTTTTTTCCAGGTTTTTGGTGATTTGCCTAATGGGTTCATTTAAATCTATCCGAAAACAATGGACTTACAGGTATTTTTTTTTAATATTCCTAAACTTTTGAAAAAAAAAAAACTTTTGACTGCAAAGCGCACCTTTTTCATAATATTAAGATTTGATGTATTACTTATTAACAGTTTACACCAAAGAGCGGTGTAGGCTCTTTTTTTGATATACAATGAATACATATTACGACTACGTAAAAAAAAATATGCAACGTCGTATATTTTGGAGCAATAAATTGAATTACAACACATCGGTACTGATTATTCACATTGACATCCGGTTAGGTTCTGCTCTGCTTGTCGGATATCGCAGTCTAGTCTCGTAGAAATTCAAGTTTATATTATATCGCTTTTGTTTGGAAAGCGACACGCGAAACAAGCGCGTTTTCTGCAGAATCTAAAATACCGACTAACCAACTTGCATACCGATATGATTGAGCGATTCGTTCATTTTTTTAAACGCTATTCACAGCGTGTGTGTTTATCGACATTAAAGTGATCTTCGTACAAAGACGTGCAGTGTTGCAAAACCAACACTTTCCGCTTCAAAACACAAAATATAATCCGATAAAGAATGTGCATGTAGAAATATATTCTGGCGAAAATCAGGTCTGCTTAAGTAATTCATCTTGTACAGCAAAATATATGCATTACAGCAAATTATATGTTTAAAAAACAGAATCCTACTCACCTTTCTCAGCTGACGACTGCACTCCAGGATATAACGTCATACATTCAGGCTGGGCTGGAAGAAGCTTATTGGTGGAAACACAAGGTGGACGCAATGGAGGTTTGGTGTGGCATCATGGGAGTTGTAGTTCGCATTATTGCGTTATCAGCCAAGTGAGTTTTATTGTTATTTTTTTTAAATAAACGTGTTCCCCAGGATTTGAATTACGATAAGGGTCGGTTTTGTTTTTCCAATTTCTTTTTAATGTTATTTTATAGATCAGAGGGAGCACCCCGTTCTCTTTGGGGGTGAGGGAGGGAACAGTTCAGCCTCCATTTCGTATACTGGGGTTTATCATTTCTGTTAATAATTATGTGTATGCATATTAAATCTGAACTCAATTAAATTCTGACTTCCACTGATACATAACTTACCAGAAAAACAGGTTGTAAAGACTTCAGTTGTCACAGCCCAATTATAAAGGCAGCATCTACATTGAAATAAGCATTTATTCCTCAAGAAAACCGACTTTTCTATTGTTCTGTTAATACAAGCAAGCTGTTGTAATCGAGTCTAGACGGGTTCAACAAAAATTCAGAATCCAACTATACATTGACTGATATAATAATAATAATAATAATAATAATAATAATAATAATAATAATAATAATAATAATTATTATTATTATTATTATTATTATTACTACTCAGTTTTGCATTTTAAACAAATACGTCACCTGTTAAACTGTGCAAAATATTGTATTTGTTACAGAGTCACACACACAACACACGTCATGTCACCTGACTCTCGGTGTTTGTGGGGCTCAGTTTGGAATTTGGCAAACCAGGACACCCGCATGAAACTGAAGACGCGGGATTCATCCAGCCAGACACAGCGCATCGTTTGCGCCGAACCCCAGTTGAGATTTACATTGGTAGCATTGCTTGAGGGATCTTACTGTTGCACGGTTGCATGGTTGCACACAGAACACAATGCATCCAGAACAAAAAAGTGAAAGTCGCTTACTAGTGTATTGTGCCACTACTAAGTCTGTGCAGCTAACGTTTCGAGCAGGCACCACACGTAGAAGGTACGTTTTCTTAAAGGAAATTAAACATAGTTAACGACCTTCCCTTCGCTCACAATTTCTGAATTTACTTTGAATACATCTTTATATACAATTATACCTGCATCGAAGGTGCGTTATAAATCTAACAGCAAAAGCACAGCAATCAAACTGCTTCTCTTAAGTTTCCTTTAAAAATAATAGCTCCCTTGGTTAACACTGTGACATATCCACAGCCTACCTCTGTAAAGCGCTGTGTGATGGCGGTCCGCTATGAAAGGCGCTATATAAAAATAAAGATATGATTATATTAATATATATTGCATTCACGCGTCCAAATACAGCCAGCTTTCTCAGATAGTGTTGCCGGATTCCAGACATCGTTGAATATTTTCATAGTTTTCATGAACGTACAAAAAACATTTGATGGCGAAAAAGAGTTTCAATATTTTTTTTGCAAAAAAAACACGCCTCTTAAAAAAACAAGCTCTTATGAAAAAATATATATATATATATATATATATACACGTCATGAACCCCAGTACCGAAGACACTGGAAAAAGCCATTCTAGTCAAAACGTTTGCCATTGCATTTATTACGTTTCACTTTCCCGTTTCTTCACATGGCACCACTGAATGCTCAGCAGTTAAGAACATAAGAAAGTTTGCAAACGAGAGGAGGCCATTCAGCCCATCTTGCTCGTTTGGTTGTTAGTAGCTTATTGATCCCAGAATCTCATCAAGCAGCTTCTTGAAGGATCCCAGGGTGTCAGCTTCAACAACATTACTGGGGGGTTGGTTCCAGACCCTCACAATTCTCTGTGTAAAAAAAGTGCCTCCTATTTTCTGTTCTGAATGCCCCTTTATCTAATCTCCATTTGTGACCCCTGGTCCTTGTTTCTTTTTTCAGGTCAAAAAAGTCCCCTGGGTCGACATTGTCTATACCTTTTAGGATTTTGAATGTTTGAATCAGATCACAGCGTAGTGTTAATACTGGGCCAGAGGGAGGTGCTCTGAATAAAACAACGAAAATGGATGCTTTGTACGTTGTGGGAAATGCTGTCTTGGTGAAGTGCGATGCGAGTTGAGTTTTGGGGGGTCTCCTAGGAATCGGGGGGGCTGTGTGTGTTCCCCCTCCCCTCTCGCTCAGTGCTCTCTGGGTGGCTCTTCAGCTTGTGGAACTTCACGCTCTCCGCTTTCTCGAACCCCTTTCCGCAGAGCTCACAAGTATAGTCGTACTGCACAGCAGCAGGCGTGTGTTTTTTCTTCATGTGCCAGTTGAGAGACGCCCGCTGGCGGCACTGGAACCCACAGTACTGACACCTGAATAGGACGAGGGGGAGAGAGAGAGGGAGAGGGAGAGGGAGAGAGGGAGAGGGAGAGAGAAAGAGAGTGAGAGATTGGGAAGAGGGTTATATTTCTGCATATCAAATGGGTAAAATGCATGACTTTTTAGAAGTTGTTTAAGATACCTAATTATTATTATTATTATTAGTATTTATTTCTTAGCAGACACCCTTATCTAGGGCGACTTACAATTGTTACAAGATATCACATTATTTTTACATACAATTACCCATTTATACAGTTGGGTTTTTTACTGGAGCAATCTAGGTAAAGAACCTTGCTCAAGGGTACAGCAGCAGTGTCCCCACCGGGGATTGAACCCACAACCCTCCGGTCAAGAGTCCAGAGCCCCGACCACTACTCCACACTGCTCCACACATTAAAGCACAAAGCGGTCTGACATTTTCACACAGGAGTGTGTCTATATCCCTGATTATGGAGTGAAAATGTAAATTCTCACCCCCTGCCCCCCCCCCCCCGGTCCCCTGTGGTTGGAGGGGAGACACAGACAGACCCTCTACTCACTGCAGTGGAGTCTCTCCTGTGTGAGTTCTCTGATGCACCTCCAGATGGTTCTTGCGTTTGAAAGATTTGTCACAAAGCGTGCAGGTGAAATCCCGGGTCTCTAGAAACAGCAGCAGGAACGCGTCAGAGCACAGCAAAGCGCCTGCTCGCTAAGCTTTCTTAAAAAGCAAGAGAGGCTTGAAAATGTCATTTTCTTCCATGTTTTTACTGTGCCAGTACTCCTCTGTTTAAGATGTTTGCAATCAAGCTGGTACAGAACTGTTTAGCAGGCTATCCTTGGCAAAATCCTAAATTACCTTCACACTGTAAATTGCTAATTGCCTCCAGTATTGCTGAGAATCTCAGCTCCCCGGCTGATCTAAATTTCCTAAAGTTAGTAAGGAAAGGCATTCAGTTTTCTTGCTCCGAAGTCTCGGAAATAAACTTCAGGAAGAACTGAAACTTCGTGTTTTAATATCTCTAAAGGAATCTATGTAGGGGAGACGTGTTTTTGTTTTAGCTGGTGATCCTAAATGTATATTTTTTTGAAATTTAACTGGTTTTTATTGGTTGTGCTCATTTGAAAATATATATATTTTTTGTATATTTTTTCTTGACCAGGTCTCCCTTGAAAAAGAGATTGTAATAATAAAATACAGAATATCTCCTACTGCAGTGTCACCCATTCCAGGTTTCACTATGAGCTGGATTAGCCACACAGTGTGTACAGGTAACAAGCCCAGGTGTGTGTCTTTTTAAACTCCTAGTAGTAAAACCAGGAACGGATCAAACTGCTGTGCAACGGGAGTCTTATTTCCATCCCTGAACCGCTTAAAAAAAATAGGACAGCAACACAAGAGGTCTGGAATAAAACTCAGAGTATACCTGAGTGGGTCACCATGTGGCGCTGAAGATGGTTTAGCAGGTAGAATTTCTTCCCACAGCCAGGATGGGAGCAGACCTCCGTCCGGCCCTTCTTGTGAACGATATTCACGTGGTTCTGAAAGAAAAGACGGAACATTTGAGCTGGCAGCCGAGGGGACGGGTCTAGTTTCACACTCTCCAGTTATAACTAAGAAGCGTTTACTATTGCATAGCAGTTTCACTGTGGCTAATCAAGCTCATAGCAAAACCTGGAATGGGTGAAACTGCTATAGAATAGGAGTCTTATTTCCAGCCCTGAAAACTATGTCAAAAGTTAATTACTCCAAATGCAAGTTCAATTAAAAGACTTATTTCCATCAATGTAATATAATGCTCCCAAGTTGGGCGTTTAACTGATCACTGAACGTAAAAGCCATATGCAATCAATAATCAATTTACGATGGATCGTTGCACCTTTACAAAAAAAATCCACACACCCGGTAGCTTTTCACTGTCACATAGACCTGGCTGCAGCCCTCGTACGGGCAACGAAACGTCTTGATGGTACCGTCCGACTCGATGTACAGCCCCTGCCTGTGTCTCTTTGGCCTAAGAGAAAACAAACAGACAAGGTCTTAGAAAGACATCGAGACGCAGCTCGGACAGGCAACAGGCAGCTGCGTTTCTTCACCGGTTACCTCAGCGGTGCCGGGTCTTGTATTTCGATGGTGGTGATGCTGTCCGAGTTGCAGTCAGAGCTTTCTGCCTCAATCAAACCCAGGCTTTCACACACGGGCTGTTTGGCGTCAGTTTCTGGAACGAAAAAAAACAGAAAACGTCTTTAAAATACAGAGCAGAGCTCGCAGGAAAAGATCTAGACCGCGTACTGCCCTCGCAGCGTAGCGCTTTTTGATATCGCGGAGTGCAGAGCAGTCGAATGTAATGTCGGTATCTGAATCATGGTTGCAGAGCTCGGCTTGGAAAATATCTTTTTGCTATTGCAACGTTGCAGATCTGAGCTTTGCATGCATATCCTCTTCCCCCAAGTTCAGCATATTGGTTCTGTAAAACTTCTAGATAATGAAATGGGTTTTTAGACATCTCTCAAGGTGTACATTTAAAACATTTTTTTTTTTCAGAATGCCAAGTTAAATACATGTAAAATCCCTGCAGTCTAATCTAATCAATCGAAATGACTTTTGTAAGTAGTTTGGTTCCTTTTACTCGTGTCCCTGCATTAATACAGTCTTTAGAAATCGGAGGAAAGCTGGGCATTAGTTCAGTTACCTTGAGTGCAGCTGTCTGATTGTGCTAGCAGGGCTGGATTGTATGAAACAGCATCACTCTGACACTGGTGTTGCTGGTTCTCTGTGGCAGAGCCCTGGATCAGAACTGGAAGGGAATGGGAACCAGCACAAGGTTTACTGATTGATCAAGTCAAACTGAAGCTTAACGGAAAGGAATCATTATGAACACAAATCCAATCCTTCACCCCCCCAGTACTATTTATTGGTTGTAATTTTAAAAATGATTACTGAAGAGATCAGGGTGAAGAGCTATTTGTCAATTACTTAAAGAGGAGATCAAAAGAAAAGGTCATATTTTGGACTGGACTGGACTGGAGGGAGCACCCTTTCTCTTAGGGGGGTGAGGGAGGGAGGGAGCAGTTCAGTCTCCATGCCTCAAGCCTGCCCTGGATTGGAGGGAGCACCCTTTCTCTTAAGGGGGTGAGGGAGGGAGGGAGCAGTTCAGTCTCCATGCCTCAAGCCTGCCCTGGACTGGAGGGAGCACCCTTTCTCTTAGGGGGGTGAGGGAGGGAGGGAGCAGTTCAGTCTCCATGCCTCAAGCCTGCCCTGGGCTGGAGGGAGCACCCTTTCTCTTAGGGGGGTGAGGGAGGGAGGGAGCAGTTCAGTCTCCATGCCTCAAGCCTGCCCTGGGCTGGAGGGAGCACCCTTTCTCTTAGGAGGGTGAGGGAGGGAGGGAGCAGTTCAGTCTCCATGCCTCAAGTACCACTACGCTGCTACAGTGCTGGAAGCTGTTATATTTTTTATGGCATGTGTTGTACCATCCTTGGTTGTTTCCTCCGGGTCGGTGTGGCTCTCGTTCTCCGAGTCGCTGGCCTCCCTGTCCGATGAGGAGAGGTGCTGGTGGAAGCCGTGTCCTCCCTGGCACTGCCACAGCGCGCTGGTGGAGAAGCCCAACCCCGGCTCCAGGGATCGGAGCTGCGGCTCGTGAGGACAGGTCAGCCGGTGCTCCTCGTACCAGCTCACCAGGCTGTGCAGACAGTTCACATTGCACTGCTCCCCTGCAGGAGACACGGAGCACGCACTCGCTGTGAGAACAGTAACCACTTCACATCACACTGCTCCCCCTGCAGGAGACACGGAGCACGCACTCGCTGTGAGAACAGTAACCACATCACATTGCACTGCTCCCCCTGCAGGAGACACGGACAGCGCACTCGCTATGAGAACAGTAACCACATCACATTGCACTGCTCCCCCTGCAGGAGACACGGAGCACGCACTCGCTGTGAGAACAGTAACCACATCACATTGCACTGCTCCCCCTGCAGGAGACACGGACAGCGCACTCACTGTGAGAACAGTAACCACTTCACATTGCACTGCTCCCCCTGCAGGAGACACGGAGCACGCACTCGCTGTGAGAACAGCAACCACATCACATTGCACTGCTCCCCCTGCAGGAGACACGGACAGCGCACTCGCTGTGAGAACAGTAACCACATCACATTGCACTGCTCCCCCTGCAGGAGACACGGAGCACGCACTCGCTGTGAGAACAGCAACCACATCACATCGCACTGCTCCCCCTGCAGGAGACACGGAGCACGCACTCGCTGTGAGAACAGTAACCACATCACATTGCACTGCTCCCCCTGCAGGAGACACGGAGCACGCACTCACTGTGAGAACAGTAACCACGTCACATTGCACTGCTCCCCCTGCAGGAGACACGGAGCACGCACTCGCTGTGAGAACAGTAACCACATCACATCGCACTGCTCCCCCTGCAGGAGACACGGAGCACGCACTCGCTGTGAGAACAGTAACCACATCACATTGCACTGCTCCCCCTGCAGGAGACACGGAGCACGCACTCGCTGTGAGAACAGTAACCACATCACATTGCACTGCTCCCCCTGCAGGAGACACGGAGCACGCACTCACTGTGAGAATAGTAACCACATCACATCGCACTGCTCCCCCTGCAGGAGACACAGAGCACGCACTCACTGTGAGAACAAATTCAAAAGCGGTTCATTATCTAGTATCATTAGTAATTTAAATTATTTAACAAAAATAAATAAATAAATAAAGAAGTTTAGATAAATTACATTTTGCTGTAAAAACTTGTAGAAATCAAATCTACAGGCGACTTACCTTGTGGTTTCCCAGTATATATCTCCCATATCAGCTGTTTGCTAAAAGACATCAAAAAAGAAGATTTTTAGGTCTGCAGAACACACACGAATAAAAAACTCAACAGACAGACTTCGAGACACTTTCTTTATCCTGATAGGAAGTATGCAGATGTAGCTGGAGTCCAAAACAAGCTCTTTCATGGACAGATTCCGCCTCGTAAGGAAAGATGACGCCACGGTAGTATTAACGCCAGCTGACACCTGCATCCACATGCCTCTCTTCACCAATAACTGAATTTGCTACAGTAGTGTATTTAAACAAGAGCCCCCGTTGCTTAGCAGTTTGATCCATTACTGGTTCTAGTAGGAGTTTAATAAGACACGCCTGAGCTTGTTAGCTGTATACGCTGTGGCTAATCAAGCTCGTCGTAGTAAAACCAGGAATGGGTGGCGCCGCTATGCAATAGTCTTATTACCGTCCCTGTGTTTTGACATGCCCCGGCCAGCAGAATGTTTTAAAGGGAGCGGGCAGGTTTCTGCATTGGAAAGTACCCGTATTTCTCCCGGTAAGTCTCCCCGTATCTGCCCTCCAGTTTGAGGAGGTACTGGGCAAACTCGCTGTCACTCCAGTAAGGGGTTCGTCGTCTCAGTTTGCACCAGAGCCCGTGAGTCTCCCCGAGATAAACCCGCCGCGCATCGTACTTCTTTCGTCCCTTCAACCGCCGCGGGGTGCGAGCCCAGTCAGGGAGGCGGGGCCGGCCCCGAGGCCGGTTCAGGTAATCATAAACCGGCCGGACAGAGTCCCGGTCCAGCGTCACCTCCACTGAGCAGGTCGCCTCTTCTTTGACTGCAGAATTCTCAGCCATTTTGCAATATGACCTTACCGGAAGTGAGGCAGTTTGCTATGTCTTTGATTGAGGTGTCCGATGTGACCTTACCGGAAGTGTTGCGTCCGCTCCCTCTTGTGGAGAAAGCCGTTTAACGCAAACCAAGCGAAGTGGGTTTGACGTTTGAGTTTATATTTATTCACTGTGTCCGAGTTTGCTGCTGTTTCTTATTTATGTATTTGGGTTTTTTCCAACTTTTTTTTTTACCACATGATGTACCAAATTAATATTTCTTTAAAAAAAAAAAACTCAGAACGCAAGCTGTATTTATTTATGTAAATAAAACATGTAAAATGTGATACATTGCATTTTAGACTTCTGCGGTTAACGGAATTGTCTTTCAACTGAGGATAATGTCACTTTAATGGGTTAATGACATTTTAAATACTAAAACGTGGCTTTCATATGAAGAACGCCTCTCCAGGCTTAGCCTGTATTTGTAATTAAGCAGAACCAGGCACAGCTGCGTCCGGCTCGCAGCGTGAAGAGGGGTGATCCGGGGACGGGGAAACCACGGTAAGAATGTCTTCCAGTTTTTGCTTCAAAATTAAGAGACAATTACAAAGTCAACTAAGCATTATTTTAGCTGGACGGTCCGTGGTCCGTGGGGTGGGCGTTTCGACACTTGCCAACAAGAAAAAGGTCGACTGGGAACTGTAAACTTCCATTCATACATAATTTGAAAGTATTGGTGTGTATGCAGGCAAAATACATGCATTTTTCTATACAAAATACTCAGGAAAAATATATCCAACTACAAACTACTTTGATAACACTGTAGTGTATTTAATAAAAAAAAAAATACAATTTGAATTTTATAAATTGAATAAAACAAACCAATGTTTTCATATCCTCCACAAAAATTCTGTTTGGTAAATACAGCCACTGCAAACACAGTTCACACGCAACAGGTTTCAAGCCACGTTAAGCTAACACGCAATGGGTCTTGTTTTCTTTGGTAGATCGGGCGCTGTTCGTGTTACCGGGGCATAAAATCTTTTATGGGATAATATTCTGTATCCCATAAAATTCTGCATCCCCTACTGCTTACAGCAGTGTTGGCAAGTCTCACGACAAAAAAAAGCGGCACTGCCGTTCAAAACAAGCCCAAGTGGGGATAGGAGGATTATAAAATTCGAGACCTGCCAATTAAAGCGAATTTCCAAGCCCAATTCCGCTTATTATAAGCGGACTGGGCAACTGTGCTATTGCGCTTCTCCGCTGGGCGTTTCATTCCCCCCTCTCACGTGATACTGGCACATCAGCAATGCCGTTCATCCCGTCTGTTTAATGGGCTGAAGCCGGGCTGTGTTCTTGCACATGCGCAGTAGCAGCCAGCCGGCTGCCAGGACTGGCTATGATTTGCTTAAAAATGTCTCGCTGGAGCGCAGCCGGTTAGCGAGCACGGTGAGCAGCGCGCATGTGCAAAGACAACCGAGGCTATACATGTGCATAGTGTGTTAATTTGTGGAAAAACAGAAACAACTTTTAAGCTGTTTTAAATATTAAAATAACACATTTGTCTAACTTTTTTTAAGTTAATGTTATTTGTCGTCTTTGTTATTTTCACAGTTTTAATCTGCTTTTATCTTGCTCCGCCTGTGTTTTAACCTATGCGCAGTAATATCTGTGTACGGCAATTATTTTTTGGTTAATTTAGCGACCACTAGTGCCTGTTTGGCGTAATCGGTTATTAAATATACCGTACAGGTTATCTGTATTGTAATATTAATATAATATTTTGAATCTTGTTGATAGCCGCGTCAGTTTTTTTACCAAGTGTTTTTTAAATAACTTTTTTTTAAAGTGTTTGTTTGTAGCTGATCGGTATTTTATTAGGTCTATATAAATTATCGGCTGGGGGGCTGGGGCTGGGGCTGGGGCTGGGGCTGGGGCTGGGGCTGGGGGGGGAGAGAAACAAACTACGTCATTGTGATTGATTCAGAATCAAGGACATTCGGCGTTTTTTTAATATCTTTGTCTTATTTCAACATCTCACTTCTTATTGTTTGCGTTGTGTATTCCCTCTTGTCTCCACTGTCTATGTGCTGTTGATATTGGGCTCCTCTCCCCTCGTCTGTATTCCCTGTAGTTGCGGGTTCGCTCTGTCCCTGTGGCACTCGATTAGCATAAAGGGGCGGGGCTACGTTATAAAAGGGGGCGTTGCACGCTCATTGTGGTCTACAGGTTGCTTAGAGGTGGCTTCTGAATAATGCTTTGAACCTGAAAGCAGCGTGTTGTCTCCTTCTCTTCTGCCTCCTGCGTGAAACGCTGCATTATCTTAAATCTTGTTCATAGCAAAGTCAGGCTTTTTTCTTGGTGTTTCTCAATTATTATTTGTAGCTGATCTAGTCTTATTAGGTCAAACTTATTTTATCGCTTCCAACAAGAAACGGATCCACTAGTCAGTGCTTCTACCAGTGAGGTTGCCCCCTGTACCCCGCCCCCTCACCTGCATCCGAGGTGTGAACACCCCAACATTTTGATAGCTATCTGGTGGAGTATTATGCCAATATCAGACATCAAACCTGACCCTTTATTATAAAGAACTGGTTAATTAAATATAGTAATTGCTGTTTTCCTTGGAGTGGGTAAAATCCAGGAGAGATCCTTACTTTTTTATTATTATTTATTTCTTAGCAGACGCCCTTATCCAGGGCGACTTACAATTGTTACAAGATATCACATTATTTTTACATACAATTACCCATTTATACAGTTGGGTTTTTACTGGAGCAATCTAGGTAAAGTACCTTGCTCAAGGGTACAGCAGCAGTGTCCCCCACCTGGGATTGAACCCACGACCCTCCGGTCAAGCCCTAACCACTACTCCACACTGCCGACCAGTAAATAAATAATTTTATAAATAATTGGTTCATTTTAATATAATGATAAACCAGTGAAACAATATTTCTGAAAAGGAGATAATACACAGCTGTAATGAGAATTAAAGTCTACCTCACGTCAACTATTTAATCATATCCTGATGTAACTATCACTATTATCTGCTGTATTATTGAATTGTGGTTTGTCACACTTGAACAAAAGTTATTGTATTTCTTGCTCTTATTGTATTACTTGTATTGTAACACTTGAATGTATTTGTATTTGCTTACGATTGTAAGTCGCCCTGGGTAAGGGCGTCTGCTAAGAAATAAATAATAATAATAATAATAACTGAGCCAGCCACAGAGAGCTGCTTCATGGTGCTGTAGATCGCTCAGCAGTACTTGAATGAATTCTTGGTACATAATGTAGGGGCTGACGCACTGACTGGGTAAGATTTTGGACACATTTCTATTGTGCCTTTGACACATTAAACTGTTCAATGCTGTCCTTACAAAAAGGCAGATACACAGTTCAACCAAAACAAGTTAGTTTTTTTATTACAAAGCAATACAAATTACACTGAAACTGCAAAAAAAAAAAAAATAATAAAAACATTCAAGAATAAATAAAACAAATGATTTAAACGAACATAATTTATCAGCAGTCAAGTGGTAATGCACACATACAGTATATAATTATATAGAACCACAAGAAAGCAAAGGATAATGAAGAGACTGAGAGTTACTTCAGTGGTGTCGTGTCAGGAGTTGAATAATCTCATTTTCGCTGTCTCCCATTCACAGTCTCCAGGTAATAAGACACGAGTTCTGTTAAAACAAAACCGTGCAACAGGAATCTCTCCGGGCCCCGCATATAAAACCATGCACCTGCGATTCAAAGCACAGGGCTTTGTTGTACAATACAAAATTCCTGCTGCTCTTCCCGAAGTCATTATCGCATTTCATTTATATGGGTTCAGTTGGTCCCCTGATATGACCCAGTCCACCCGGGGATCAGTGAAATGAGTCTTTGGGTCATTCTTTATTAAAAGGATAAATTAGTGTCCTTGATAGAAAGAAAAATAAAGTCTAAAAACAAAAATACTAAAATCTGTACAACTTAAATGGAAATGTTGTTGAGTAATCTGGCCCCCCTTTGACATAACTTCAGGTATCGGTCTAAAAAAAAAAACTAAAAACAAACTAGCAGTGAAAGTGACTTCTTCAAAGTACACAGTGTGATGATGTGAGAACATACATAGTTGGGTTCTCCCTATATTAATTTGTCAGACTCCTTCATTCTCCAGCACAGTAAACGTGCTCCAGTAAATGCTGGACGCTGTCACTTTGTTGTCCAGCACGGCCCTGTAGAAGAAAGCCACTGTCGTTCTCTCTGTCGGTTTACCGTTTCGTTATTCCTACAATGCAGCCTGGAGTGTAAACGCAGCTCTGTGCCCAGCACTTCATAATGAAGCTGTGCAGGGAAGCAAGTCAAATTTTGCCGTTTTTGTGTTTTTTTTCAAACCGAGTTGTAGTAATGTTTTTCCAGTTAATATTTGGTTTGTAAGTGTTGTATGCAACGCGTGACTGAATCCTATGTAGCGTCGCGACCTCACGCAGCGACGCTTCTCTCTGTCCAGAACCTGGCACCGGCCATAGCATGAGCCGTGCCTGTACGCATGAGTGACTGTGCTTTCATGAGACCAGCGTAGTGCTGTGGGCTACGCAGGTCTGGAAACGGACGGGTCCCTGATAATCAGAGGTGATCGGGTTAACTCAAAGAAGGAAACAATTTTTGTCAGCAAAATGGATGGCAAATCAGTTTAAAAAAAACAGGTATTCCACTATATAATACATCTACATCGGTCATCAACCTGGAGTTATATATCAGACTAATGTGTTTAAGTGAAATCTTCACAAATTCACCTTGCAATCTAGATTTACATATGCAGTGTATATATACACACACACACTTGTCTATGGTATAGCTGGCTTTGGACTGGATTGCAGGACGGTATATTATTGCAGTGGCAAACAAGCTAGAAACCCTGAGATAGTTGTAAAACCTTGCAGGACTCCGTGGGGATTTCAACAGGCAGGTACGGTTGATAGAATCTCCATTTGGTTTTCAGGATGAGAATGAAGATAAAGTCTGCGTTGCAATCCTCTCCCTGCAACACGCTGAGAGATAATGACGTGCGCGTTCAGGGCACTGTGAATGCGTGCGCTTCACACAAGGAGACTCAAATGACCAGGCAGCGGCTGAAGCAATACAAAAATACTGGACTTTCCTACTTCCAAAAGAGGCACTTTTACATCGAACCTGAATACTTTCCCAGCTGTGATTTAATAAAATAAAAGTAAGTTTCTTTTTTTTTTTTTCCTTCTGTTACCTTTCCATTACACCCCCCCCCCCTTCCAAAAATAAAAGTCCTTCAATCGTAGTTTTAAAACGTCGACCAGTATTTGCTTTCTCAACCCTCCACTCTGCGAAGGCTTGATCTGTTGAAGGAGTTCCTACAGAAGAAACGGGAAAAAAAAAGAAATGTGTTTTACAACAAACTTTCGCTTGGATACAGAAGCAGTGAATGCTGACAGGAAGACCTCCTAGCTCTACTGTTTAGGTTTAATTTCCCCATGCGATTCGTCCCAGCAGTGTCCCCCCCACCTGCAACTGAACCCACGACCCTCCGGTCAAGAGTCCAGAGCCCTAACCACTACTCCACACTGCTGCTCAGAACTTAGCTTCATAAAGTGGAAAGAAACCTGCTGAATAATGTGACGTTAACATATTGGATTGCACACCGCTTTGTACTATTCCCATCTACTTAACTGAAAAAATGTGACATTCTGAAACATGAAATACTGCTGCCAATATTATTATTTGTTTATTTATTTAGCAGACGCCTTTATCCAAGGCGACTTACAGAGACTAGGGTGTGTGAACTATGCATCAGCTGCAGAGTCACTTACAACTACGTCTCACCCGAAAGACGGAGCACAAGGAGGTTCAGTGACTTGCTCAGGGTCACACAATGAGTCAGTGGCTGAGGTGGGATTTGAACCGGGGATCTCCTGGTTACAAGCCCTTTTCTTTAACCACTGGACCACAAAGCCTCCTATTGTATTTTATTAGTATTTGCACTTACTGTAAAACTACATTACTTAAATATTAAGCTTGCATTGCAACCCTTTACTGCCCTGTAACAGCTGTACGTCGCCATGGATTAAGGCACCTGCCAAATAAATAATAATTAATAAGTATTATTAATTATAATACATATTCTCACCTGTGGCTGGCGTGTGCGATGAGGGGCTTGTAAAGCTGTGGGATCTTGTGGTTGATGAGAGGGTTCAGCGCCTCCTTCAGGCGATTGTAGTTCCTCTCCATCTCGCGGTGGTACTCCTTCTGGTCCGACCCAATCAGGGTCTTGTTTTTCCTCAAAGCGTCCTCGCACCTGAAACACACAGCCGCTGGGTTAAGCTCCCCTCCTCCCCGCGGCGACGCCTCTGAACCCCGTTTTGCTGAATGTTCGGAGAGGGAGGTACTGTGTGGCGTACGTCACATACTGCCCCCGTCCCCAACCCTACGAAGCTGCTTCTGCATTCAAAACAGATTCAAGTTAGGGCTGCAGCTCTTAAAATAGCCCTCCACGCCCCCTCACCTCTTGGTGAAGTCCTTGAAGCAGAGCCTCAGCTTGTTGTGGTGACGGTACAGTTTGGGGTCGTCTGGGATCTCAGTCAGGAAAACTTGGGCCACTTCCAGCGGTCCCTGGGAAACATGAGAAAAGACGGAGCGTTTTAATTCCATACCATAACTCCAGGATATCTCATCTGTAACTATAAAACACCAAGGAGTTGGTTTCACAGATTAGCAGTAAAACACGGACCACTCAATGTTGCAAAGTTTTGCATCACCCTATAACTCATTTTGCTTCATAAAGTCGAACGAAACCCTGCTGAATAATGTTACGTTAACATACTGAATTACACACCGCTTTGTAGTTTTCCATATGCTTAACGAAAAAACTGACAAATTTTAAAAAAATGCGCCTTTTCGAAAATCTAACATTATTAGTCATTTAGCAGATGCTTTTATCCAAAGCGACTAGGGGGTGAACTATGCATCACCAACTGCTGCTGCAGCAGAGTCACTAACAAATAGACCTCGGTCTTATGTAGGCAACTTGGCCACAGCTGTAGACTTGTATAATTTTCTTTTAGCGTGAAGCGAGGGCTGCACTGCAAATAAGCTCTCAGATCCTTTACAGGGACGTATCGCGGTCAGATTTGCCCCCTCCAGTGCTCACTGCGGAGCGGGCAGCCCTGCGGAGTACCTGGTTCACAGTGGTGCCCACGCTCCCCTGAAGAACCATCTGCAGCATCTTGGCATCGGCAGGTTCCTGGTGTGTGGCGAAGGCCAGCTCCTGCGTCTTCTTCTGCATGTCCTCTATCGCCACCTCGATGGGGATCAGGATGATCTGGAGAGAACAGAACAGGACCTCAATCCTCTCCACACCCAACAGGACCTCAATCCTCTCCACACACAACAGAACCTCAATCCTCTCCACACACAACAGGACCTCAATCTCTCCACACACAACAGAACCTCAATCCTCTCCACACACAACAGAACCTCAATCCTCTCCACACACAACAGAACCTCAATCCTCTCCACACACAACAGAACCTCAATCCTCTCCACACACAACAGGACCTCAATCCTCTCCACACACAACAGGACCTCAATCCTCTCTACACAGAACTGGATCCCCCCCACACAGCGGCACACAAGCCTACTGCCAGCAGAATGACATGCTTTATCCAAGGCGACTTGCAGAGTCACTTACAATTATGTCTCACCCGAAAGACAGAGCACAAGGAGGTTAAGTGACTTGCTCAGGGTCACACAATGAGTCAGTGAGGTAGGATTTGAACCGGGGACCTCCTGGTTACAAGCCCTTTTCTTTAACCACTGGACCACACAGCCTCCCTATAGTCAATGTTGCATCACCGTACAGAACGAATTAATTTTTACATCGTAAAGTTCGAATGAAACCTGCTGAATAATGTGACGTTAGCGTATTGAATTACACACCGCCATGTAGTTTTCCCATATACTTAACGAAAAACTGACAATTGTAAAAATGTAACATTTTGAAATCCTGTGGCGTAGTGGTTAGGGCTCTGGACTCTGGACTGGAGGGTTGTGGGTTCAATCCCCAGTGGGGGACACTGCTGTTGTACCCTTGAGCAAGGTACTTTACCTAGATTGCTCCAGTAAAAACCCAACTGTATAAATGGGTAATTGTATGTAAAAATAGTGTAAAAAATAATGTAATTGTATGTAAAAATAATGTGATATCTTGTAACTGGATAAGGGCGTCTGCTAAGAAATAAATAATAATAATAATAATAATAATAATAATAATAATAATAATAATAATACGGTTTCCGGTAGACTTTCACAATATCATTTTTTAGTTTCCATCATTACATTGTTAAAAAAATTAAAATAGATACAAAATTAAGTTCTATATATATATATATATGTCTCAATCCAAAAAATTCTAGGTGATGCAAAACTTTTGGCCAGAGCTGTACCTATGACACGGAAATCATAAAATCCTTGATAACCGTGAAAAAAAACAAATCTAGCCTTAACTTAAAACTACGACTCCCAACAGCAGCGCTGGCGTGCCGAAGGCTGCGCCAGCCCCTCACCTCCTCCTTGTGCGTGACGTTGATGCGGGTTTTGATGTAGGGGAAGGCGTGCGAGGTGGCGAGGATGGTCTTGCGTTTGTACTGTTCCTGCAGCTCCCCGTGCGCCCGCCCGTCCAGCGTGAAGGGGGTGCAGTACAGGAAGCTGCGCAGGTTGTAGTTCTTGTCGAAGTAGGTGATTCGGTCCTTCAGCTCGTAGCTGTCGAAGAACGGCTCCACGTAGGTTATCTGGATGTAGGCCTGGGAGGGGAGACGGGAGGGATTCAGAAAACACCCAAACAGGACCGAGGGAAACAAAACAGAGAGGACTGGTCTGTAATAGGCTGTGGGTCGGGCATCTCTCATAAGAGACGGTATCTAGCTGCTCAAACTGTGTGAAATGACGTCACCCGACGGGACACCCTGAACAGGATGCATTCACTTACAAGTAAAGGCTGTACTCAGGAATAGCTTTAAAAGCAAAAGATATAAGATCTATGCGTTAGACGTTCCCGTCAGGGAATTTAAAATTCAGAGAATGACCACACTTTGGCGAAGACCTCTCTGTATGCATGTAGATTTAGACATGGAGTAAGCCACAGCACTGCCTAAAGCAAAGCGACAAAAAAAAAGAGCACTAGGAGCTTTCTTTTTCGTCGGGCTGAAAGGTTTACCTTGTTGGGATCCAGCTTGGACCTGACAACTGGGTTCGAGTCCTTGACAATCTCCACCATCTCGTCTCCGAAGCGCTCTGCATAAAATTCCTGCAAAGAAAATATTCAGGTCAGACAGCGGAGTCACTGTACGAGGGAGCAGAAAAGCGACTGCAATCTTAAACTACACCCTTGAATAATATGTATAGTTTCTCAACTGGGGCTCCGAAAAGGGTAAAAGAAAACACTGGGACAGAGCAATGTAGAACAGGCAGAGCTGACAGCCAGCGTTTTGGAATGAGGAAATCAGAAGATAGCTGGGAGTTTTTGGATTCCACTGAATTTAACTTAAAAGCCAAACAAAACCGTGGTTCTTGCTGTCGAAGCCACTCAGGAGTCCTGTGAAGACCCCGTACAGCAGTGTCATGTTGTCATGTGACGGCTAGCTGCTCAGCGAGAGCAAGGGGGAGCAGCCTGTACACTGTAGACGGCATACCTCCAGCCGATGGGATATCTCCGCCAGTTTGGTGATGGAAGGCTCCTTGTACACAAACTCCTGCTCGTCCAGGTCTCCAAACTTGCAGCCGTAGAACCCGACTCGGAAATACGTGCCGAACATCCTCTAACAAAACCCTGCAGGACGAACAGAAGAGGTGTGAAGCGCACCCTGGACACGGACCGCGCAGAATTCACCCAGATCCAGACTATCAGCTACAGGACCAGTCAGTGGCGATCTTCACTGTCACATGAACACGCTGGTAAAGACTTGTCGAAACGTTTTTACAAAGCTTCTTAAACTTTCTGACCAGAATATATACTGTAATAGATTTATCTGGATCTGTGTCCCTGGTAACAAAGCTAAGCCATGGTCTACTGAGGGGTGAGAACTATCATTCAGCACTGACCCTAGCAGTGCTTTCTATTAGTTTGACCCTACAGCAATTTGCTGCAGCCCCTTCTAAATTACATTCGGATGCGAATTAAAAGACAGAATTAAAAGGGTGACTTACCAGAAGTGAGGTGTGCAGAGGGGGATCAAATGAACAACCAGAACATGTTGAAAGAGATAGCAAAGACAAACACATTAATTGATTGCATGATATATATATATATATATATATATATATATAATTTATATATTTTTTTAAACCCTCAATCCTACAATTCTAGGTGATGCAAAACGTTTGGCCATAGCTGTAGATTTAAATATTTTCAATAATAACAATTAAGGGTGTTTTTTTTTTTCAATCAGTGGGGAAAGGACTCATTTCACAGACAGGAAGACCACAGCATGCAGAACATGCGTGTGTGCGTGCGGGTGCATTCACAGACACACAGAAACTGAAACACAAACAGAAGCCTACCTCCCAGCCCGAGCTCTGTAAAGAAACGAGGGATCAAAAAAAGAGAAGGGTGGGGAAAGGAAAAAGGAGGGAGAAAAGAGAAAGATTTAGGATAGACATGTACAGGAGAATTTCTTTCACGTGTACAGTACCACGTGAAACCATTTTCGTTTTTTTGGTTTTTTTTGCTGCTGGCACTCATCGGGAAAAGGGATTCTTTTTTTAAACGGCTATTTATTTTTAATTGCTAGACAAAGCAATGTAAAATATGGGGTCGCCGTTATGTCAAAATAGGAAAATGATCCCACTGTCATCTCTTTGTAGCAGCCCTTGTGTGACCACGTGGTAACATCGTAGTGGAACTGTCTGCATAGCCACTGAAGATGCTTTGGTCACCATATCGGTGTAGCATTCTACCAATCCCATTGCAGCTGCTGTTGAGCTACCAACATAACCACTGCACTGCCGCTGCAGGAACCGTGAGGATGAACTGGTTACCAGTGTTCACTCCGGGCCTGACCCGCTTGAAGAAAGGCACGTGCTGAGGCGACGCTGTCAAGAGGCTCCGTGGCAGGTGAATTGGCTGCGGGACCGCGCGCTCGTACCTGGTTGTTGATTTTGTTGAAGGCGTCCTGCAGCTTGCCGTGGAGGGTGCTTAGCTTCTTGAAGTCCCGGTTGGCCTCGTGGATGGGAATGAGGATCTTGTAGACTTCGTTGATAGCCTCGTACATGGTTGCCTGCAATGGAAGAGACGGAAGGAAGGAGGAAGGAGGGAAGGAAAGAAGGGAAGGAAGGAGGGGGAGGGAGGGGAAGGAAGGAGGGGGAGGGAGGGGAAGGAAGGAGGGGAAGGAAGGAGGGGGAGGGAGGGGGAAGGAGGGGGAGGGAGGGGAAGGGAACAGTGTCCTGTTGCTGAGAAACGCTGCAATGAAGACTCAAACCAAACTGCCGCGGTCATATCTCTAAAGCTGAGGGAGCACAAAGAAGCTTTGTGGCTTGGAACTTGTTTTCAGGAGACTAGGTTTCAGTGTCACTGCACGGCACACCAGGGAGACTTGGGGTTTGATACAGCAACCTCAGACTAGGTCTTTCTGTCTCCTGGAATCAGGTTTCAAACCCTGGGCTTTGCGGCGAGAGCAGGGTCTGGATCCCGTCACTCACCATGTGGAAGGAAGCAGCTGCCTGCTCCAGCAGGCCGATCAGCCCGCTCTCAGTGAAGTACTTCCCCGCGCAGATGCCCTCCTCCTCGGGGGACAGGATATCATCCGACACCGCCGACTCCTCCAGCACGTTGGAGGAAATGCTCTGCGATCGAAACAGGACAGCAGGGTCAGGACAGCGTTAACCGCGGCGGCAGAAGAACAAACACAGGGGGGAGGGGTCTCACCTGGAAGGTGATTCAGCGAGGGGGGGGGGGGGTCGGGGTCTCACCTGGAAGGTGATTCAGCGAGGGGGGGGTCGGGGTCTCACCTGGAAGGTGATTCAGCGAGGGGGGGGGGTCGGGGTCTCATCTGGAAGGTAATTCAGTAAGGGGGTCGGGGTCTCACCTGGAAGGTAATTCAGTGAGGGGGTCGGGGTCTCACCTGGAAGGTAATTCAGAGAGGGGCTCGGGGGTCGGGGTCTCACCTGGAAGGTAATTCAGTGAGGGGGTCGGGGTCTCACCTGGAAGGTAATTCAGTGAGGGGGTCGGGGTCTCACCTGGAAGGTGATTCAGCGGGGCGGGGGTCGGGGTCTCGCCTGAAAGGTGATTCAGCGAGGGGGTCGGGGTCTCACCTGGAAGGTGATTCAGCGAGGGGGGGGGGGGGGGTCGGTTCTCACCTGGAAGGTGATGCAGCGAGGGGGTTGGGGTCTCACCTGGAAAGTGATTCAGCGGGGCGGGTTCGAGGTCTCACCTGAAAGGTGATTCAGCGAGGGGGTCGGGGTCTCACCTGAAAGGTGATTCAGCGAGGGAAGGGGAGGGGGTCAGGGTCTCACCTGGAAGGTGATTCAGCGAAGCGGAGGGAGAGGGTCTCAGCTGGAAGGTGATTCAGCGAGGGAAGGGAAGGGAAGGGAAGGGGGGGGTCGGGGTCTCACCTGGAAGGTGACGCAGCCCACGGGCAGGTAGCGGCAGTCCTCCAGCATGTTCAGGTACTCTGCCACCAGGGCGGCGGAGTGGACAAGGCACTGGGCGGCCTCGGCGTGGTTCCCGCGCTCACAGTGCTTCCCGGCCATGTTCTGGAGCCAGGTCAGCCGCAGGTCCGGAGAGTTCTGGTAACCCTTCGCTATCCTGCAGGGGAGACGAGACGAGACAAGAGATACAAGGGGGTCACTGCAGAGCAAACACGGGAATGTGCAGCTGTGGCCAAAAAGTTTTGCGTCACCTTGTAGAATGAATGAATTTAGTATTATTTATTTCTTAGCAGACGCCCTTATCTAGGGCGACTTACAACTGTTACAAGATACTTGCCTGTACATGAGATCAATGAGCATCTCTGGATCCTCTTGGTGTTCCTTCATCTTCACAGTGTCTGTGAGGATCATGTGCAGATTGAACACAAGGTCCTGGACCTGAAAAGCACAGACACACACACGCTAGCACCCTCGCTGCGGCTCACAATGCAGGGCTCTGCATTGCAATTACAGCTCACGTACAGCTACAGCCAGGGGCTGGGCATCACCCTATAGAATGAACTAATCGTGCTTCATAGAGTCGAATGAAAGCTGCTAAATAATGTGACGTTAACATACTGAAATTGCATACCGTCGCTTTGTAGTTTTCCATAAACTTCATGCAAATGTAAAAAAAAAAAAAAAAAAAAGTCATTTCAAAATCTAAACATGAAATACTACTGTACTACTATTATGGCTTCCGGTAGACTTTTTCGATATCATTTTGTGGTTTCTTTTAATTACATGATGTTAAATAAAAATATCTAAATTATGTTTGTATATTTTAACGTCTCCATCCTAAAATTCTAGGCGATGCAAAACTTTTGTCCCTAGCTGTATGTTGCTGGTCATGTACCCCAATACACCCCTCCATGTAAAGAAAGCCTCCCAGCTCTCCGATTCACGGGGGCCGCTCACACCGCTGCTCCCTACCTGCTCGGGGAAGGTGGTGTCTCTGATCTCCAGGTCCTCCTCCGCGTAGGTCAGGATGGTCTTGAGAGAGCGGCGCAGGAACTCCTCGTTGAAGTTCTGAGACGTGCCCACCAGCGAGGAGAGGGACATGGTGACCTGCATCTTCACGCGGGCAAAGTTCTGAACCAGAGACGGAGCGTTAGGGTTACACGACACTCCCATCCGTCTCGCAAACACACAGACCGTGAACTTTTTAAATTTGTTTAAAATTTCTGTTTTATTTAATTCTGTATTGGATCCTAGTGATGAAAGGGGATATAGAAATATGAATTCTAGGTCAAACATTTCTCAGATAAAATTATTATTTGTTTATTTAGCAGACGCCTTTATCCAAGGCGACTTACAGAGACTAGGGTGTGTGAACTATGCATCAGCTGCAGTGTCACTTACAACTACGTCTCACCCGAAAGACGGAGCACAAGGAGGTGAAGTGACTTGCTCAGGGTCACACAATGAGTCAGTGGCTGAGGTGGGATTTGAAAAGGGACCTCCTGGTTACAAGCCCTTTTCTTTAACCACTGGACCACACAGCCTCCTTGTATAAAATTATATAAAAAGATTCCTTTAAGTATTACTACTTAAACACACAACCCATTCTCTAAAACAGTAAAGTTTTGTGAATTTCTGTTTCAAACCCCAGCCAGGCGAACCGTGCCAGGCTGCACCCCCCAGCTCCCAGGCTGTGATTTTGAAGCGCCGAGGGTGGCACTTACGTTCCCGATCTCGAAGTTCTGTCTCATGAGCAGGTAGAGGGAGGCGCTGGCGTGACTGCGTATGGATCCCACGCTGCTGCTGCAGTGACGGAGAAGCCGGAGACAGAGATCCGCACACAGCTCTGTATCCTCCTCAAACAGCATCTCGGGGAACTGCAGGGAGGAGCAGGAGGAGGAGGAGGAGGAGGAGGAGGAGGAGGAGGAGGAGGAGGAGGAGGAACACAGCAAGACAGTTTAGAGCAAAAACAGAAACGTCACACACTGTACAAACAAAACACAAAGGGCGCCGCTTACCTTGAAGACCAGAGCCCTCTGCGTAGCGAAGCAGTGCTGCAGGAAGAGGGCGCTCTGGTTACATGCCATGCTGTGCAGCAGCACCTTCAGGACCCCTCCCAGAATGCTCTCCTTCGTCTCAGACAGCAGCACCGTCTGGAGAGAGAGAGAGAGTTCGCAGGACCGGTAAAACAGAGTGACGGATGATTCACCAAGGCAGAAAATAGCACTGGGTTTTTCAAAAACTGATTTAGCTGTGACCCACTGGGACTCCATTTAATTATCCTAAACAACACGGATTTCTTACTTGGGCTCCAATGATGCAGTTCTCTTTTTTACTGATTTAATCTTGGCTTTGACATTTTTCTTATTATATTAAATTGGGTCTGTTAGTTTATTCGCATTTTTCAAAGCACCGTTTAACATAGGAGGTTGAAAAAAAAACAAAAAAACACTTTTAAAAACTTAAGTTTAGTAAAAAAAGGGTCTTGAAATAAGAAACTCATTCTGAATCCAGTTTGCCAGTTGGCATTGTATTGCGTGGCCTGGATGTGTCAGAGAGAGAGAGCTGGCGAATGCTCACCTTCACAATGATCTCCAGGGTGTCGAGCACCACCAGCGTGGCTTCAGTGGCCAGATTCCCGTCCACTACAGACTCGTATTCAAGCTCTGCCTTGGTCCTGCAGCAAGACAAACACACGACGGGAGGGAGTAAGAAATGGATACCACTGCTGCTTCTAAAACAGGAAAACGCAAGCAGGACTACAGACTGGCAAGCAATCCGCTGCACCTTGAAGGGAGCAGAACGTTAAAAACGAGCAGGTTAACGGATAAAAACAGCAGCAGATCTCTGGAGCAGACGCTGGACCTACTTGTCCACTTTGTCCGTGTTCTGTCTCCAGTGCGTGACGTTCTTCCTCCAACGCACGTTCTCCTGGCCCCCGAACGGGCTTCTCTCTGACGGGGAGACAGAGAAATCGTTTTGACGGCCGGACGGACACCAACTTATAAATCCATTAAACTGTAAGAACACCACTTTAAAAAAGGTGTCCGTTAGCCAACCCATGAGTTCATGCTTTGTGAATAGGGCCTTGCACCCCTTTTATATCCCCCCGTTCCCCACAGTCCAGTACTAGGGTCCCACTGTCGTACCCCGGCTGCGCCGCACCATCTCTTGTCGGGCCCCGATGGTCCCCAGGATGGCTTCCTCCAGTCGGGCTTTCATGTCCTGGGACTTCTTGAAGGTCAGGCTGTTGATTCGTTCGAAGGCTTTCTTCCCCTGCACCAATGAGGGGGGAGGGAGAGGGGGGGAGGGAGAGGGGGGGAGGGAGAGAGGGGGAGAGGGAGGGAGAGGGGGAGAGGGGGGGAGGGAGAGGGGGGGGAGGGAGAGGGGGGGAGGGGGGGGAGGGAGAGGGGGAGAGGGGAGGGAGAGGGAGAGGGGGGGAGGGGGGAGGGAGAGGAGGGGGAGGAGGAAGGGGGAAGGAAGAAGGGGGGAGGGGAGAGGGAGGGAGAGGGAGGGAAGGGAGGGAGAGGGAGGGAAGGAAGGGAGAGAGAGCCTTCAGTTTGCACACAAGACATGCAGACAGGCAGATGTGGGCACCGGCAGACAGAAGCAAACAGACACAGAAACACAGACAAAAGAAACAGACAGACAGACACAGAAACAGATGCACACAAACTAACACACAGACAGAAACACACACACACACACGCACGCACGCCAACGAAGAGACAGACAGTCAGAGAGGCCAGCCGGCTGCACCTTGTACTCGAAGCAGGACACACAGAGGTGCAGCAGGTCCAGCAGCCGGTTGATCTGCAGCACGGACAGCTCCGAGAACCACTTCTCCAGATCGTCCTCGTCTGCGTTCTTCAGCACCCACAGGAAGCAAACCAGCAGATTGCGGCTGGACTCCGCGGAGAGAGTGCTGTACTGCCGGGACGGCTGAGGGACGGACACACAGACAGAGAAGCCAGCCAGTTACAACTGCATCCCATTCAATGACCTCCAATATGACATCATCTCTTAACTGGATTCCATTCAATGACCTCCAATATGACATCATCTCTTAACTGGATTCAATTCAATGACCTCCTATATGACATCATCTCTTAACTGGATTCCTGACCTAAGCACTCCGTTACTGGATCCTCAGCTGATGCACTATCCTTGCAATACTTCTATGTCACTGTAGATATAACTTGCTGTCATCCTAACTTGTTGCATCCTATTTGTTATTTTAGTGGTATTATTTGCACTTAATGTAAAACTACACTGTATTTAAATATGAAGCTTGCATTGCAACCCTGTACTGCCCTGGAACGCCTGTAAGTCGCTGTGGATAAATAAATAACATGACATCATCATCTCTTAACAGTGCAGTTTTGTGTTTCGATCAGGAACTAAACATCTGATTAAAGCAGGCATTGTCTTTCAGTGCACAGCTTCTGACACTTTTTACAATGTGCAGCTACAGTGATTGCTACAGAGTCTATGTCCACCAGTAGACTGCCATGCAAGTTTTAGAATAAAATACCTCAAAAGGAGAACATATATATATAAAATGATGTCAATTCTAAAATTCTAGGCAATGCAATACTTTTGGCCACAGCTTGTAGTTAAAACTTTGTAAGCACTCTCCAGAAGTGAGTCCGTGCGGGACGCTGCACCAGGAGAGGTCTCTCTTACCACAGCAGGCAGCTGGAAGGGGTGAGTCTTGTAGTGAGGAAGAGGGGAGCCCGCGATCGCCATGGCGACAGACTGGCTGATCATGCTGCCGTTGTCCGAGTCGACGTCATCACCCGGCGCCGAGGCGTGGCGAACTCGCGGGGCGTGGTTCTCTGTGCGCCCGACAACAACGGAACAGAGTCAAGCACGGCAACCGTTGGAAAATCAACCCATAAAGGCTGTACGGTATTCCCCTTGGACTTGATTACAGAAACAACGCAACAGCCAATTCGTTAACAATGATACAAGCAACTGATGGCAAGGACATTATAAGTGTTTTGCTTCACGACAGCAGGGAGGTGAATGCCATATGCAGTTTAGTTAGCCTGTCCTGCATTTTCTAGAGGGCACACTAGGGGGCGCTCTCTGGCTGGCAAAACAGGTTTGTCACAGATTACTACTGAAATACAGTGTTTGACCAGCAGGTGTCGCACACTGAAGAGCAGGTCACCATAGAAGTGATTCTTTATCGAAATACTTCACCTTAGAAATTTGAGCAAGCATGCAGTTAAACTAAAGCAACTTTTCAAATCCTGATCTTAATCAAACACACACACACATAAAACTTAATCTTTCAAAATGATCAAATCTACTCACACAGTTGATACCTTGCCAAAACGTAACAGGAGCTTAGAAACTTTTTTTATGTGTGTGATTATTTTAAAAAGTATTTAAACTCGACTAACAAATGTATTTGTGTCATTTGATACACTACAGTTTTTTTTGCCATTAACAAAATCACACTAAGTTATCACAATATAATTAAAGATTTTCTTTTAAATAATGCTAAAAAATGTTTCGATGCTGCCTGTTAAAAATGCTCCAATTAAAAAAAAAAAAAATTCTCAAAAGGAGAACGACGGCGCTGAACGGGTTAAACTGGGACCACACCCACCTGTGAAGTCATAGAGCTGGGGCAGGGTCTCCATGACGATGCCGATGAGTGGCAGGTAGAGCTGAGCCACGTGCGCGCGGACCTGGCGCTCGGTGTAACGCGGGTCCGAGTCGTGGCTGCGCAGCAGGTTGTGCACGGTGCTGATCGCTTTCTTGTGCAGGAAGAAGACCCTGAGAAACGGGGAGGGGAGCTGAGCACACAAACATGACAGCAAAAGCACCTTGGCAAAAACAGCAAGGTTACAGTGAGGTTTAATGTCATTACACACCTTGAGCCGTTTAAACTAGTCCAAGTCTTTGCAACCAAGTTAAAAAGAATCAGAGAGTGCTGGTATTTCTTTTAATTAATCAAAATGAGGTGAATGTTGATTTTTTTTTTTTTTTTGCACGTATCACACATTAACCCAGCAGTGACGCAAATGTCACTAGATGCAGATTTTGTGCCGACAGAGTTTAGGGATGAAATGCTGGTTTCAAAGACTACCACTAATCATAGATACCTAAAAACTGTGAAACCGTCAGTACTGTGCAATGTGTTTCTTTTGAAACTGCACAAGTTTTGCATCACCTTGAATTTGGGGATTGAGATATCAAAAAAACAAAACAAAACAAAAAAACACTATATGAACATATTTTTGATCTGTTATTTTATGTAATCAAAGAAACTACAAAATGATATCGCAAGTGTCTACCGGAAGCCATAATAGTAGTACAGTAGTATTTCATGTTAGATTTCAAAACATTTCACAATTGTTGTCAGTTTTTCATTAAGTGTATGGAAAACTACAAAGCGGTGTGTAATTCAATATGTTAACGTCATTCAGCAGGTTTCATTCGACTTTATGAAGCACAATGAGTTAATTCTGTAGGGTGATGCAAAACTTTTGCTCAGAGCTGTATGCGGTGAATAGAAATGTACAGTCAGTAAGATCACACAGTTTTCATAGTCAATGCTTCATCAGAGCCACTATGCAGCACAGCACTGGTTTGAAACAGCAGGGCTGGTGCTGACAGATTTGGGGGAGGGTGTCTCTCTCTCACCCCTCTCCGTCGGGCTCCAGAATCAGGGCCAGTTCGGTGAGGAGGAGGCCGGACAGGAAGTGCTGCTGACGGAACGGCACTGACAGCTCAAACATGTTGGTGATCCGCAGGTCCTGCTGCAAGCTGGAGAAAGCTGAGCCCTGCACAGAGAGAGAGAGAGAGAGAGAGAGAGAGAGAGAGAGTTTGGTGGTCCAGTGGTTCAAATCCCGGCTCAGCCACTGACTCACTGTGTCTGTGTGTGTCTGCGTGTGTCACCCTGAGCAAGTCACTTCACCTCCTTGTGCTCCGTCCTTCGTATTAGACGTAAAACAAACAAGGTCCTATTGGAAGCGATTCTGCAGCAGCAGTTGTTGATGATTCATAGTTCCCCCCTAGTCTCTAAGATAAAAGCATCTGCTAAACAACCAGTTATTATTATTATTATTATTATTATTATTATTATAAAAATAATAATTATTAAGTAAGGGAGGGTTAGGCTTTGGATGTGATCAAGGCTGCAGATTCAACTTTAAGGTACAAGGGATGTGTCCCACAAATTAAAACCATGCAAACGTTCTTGTTTTTCTAATGAGGTGCACGAAACAGGGTTTAAAATGTATTGACAGGTTGGATCTGGTCGTCCAGATTGTCAGTTTCCTCCTCCTGATGCTCGAGTCGCTCTCAAAATGTGTTTGAAGAAGAAACTGTTTGAACAACTACAAGCGCGCGATTCCGTGTGCAGCTGAAGGGGTTAATAGAGTCTCGGTTGGTTTTCACAGACCCTGATTAGCACTGACCCTGGATTGTTCAATGTTAGAGGGATGTAGATTCTTTAATTACACAATGTTAAATAAAATATCTAAATTATATATATCATTGTGTGTGAGAAGTACCTGGGAGGTGGCGGAGGAGATGGAAGGGGAGGGCGAGGCGGGGGGGCTCAGGGTGCTGCAGGGCAGGTTCAGAGTGATGTAGTGCTCATGACAACACACAATTCGGGTGAAGTCCATCCGCAGGGCAGTCAGAGCATTGGGGTTCTGACTCGTCTGGAGTTTGTTGCCGATCTGCCAGGGGGGAGAGGGAGAGAGGGGGGGAGAGAGGAGGGGAGAGAGGAGGGGAGAGGAGGGGAGAGAGGAGGAAGGGGGGAGAGAGGAGGAAGGGGGGAGAGAGGAGAGAGGGGGGAGAGAGGAGGAAGGGGGGAGAGGGGGGAGAGAGGAGGAAGGGGGGAGAGGGGGGAGAGAGGAGGAAGAGAGGAGGAAGGGGGGAGAGGGGGGGGAGGAGTGGGGAGAGTGGGGAGAGGGGGGGGAGAGGAGTGGGGAGAGAGGGGGGAGGGGAGGAGAGAGGGGGAGAGAGAGGAGAGTGGAGGAGAGAGGAGAGGAGAGGGGAAGAGGGAGAGAGAGAGATGGAGAATAGGAGAGGAGGAGAGAAAAAAAGAGGAACAAGTTGAAGGTTGATTTAAAAACGAACGCATTCTTCAGTTGTCAAATTTACTACATAAGAGCAGGACAGCATTTCACCTGTTTACAGTAAGAGCGGATGAGGCTGAAGACGAAGCCCCTGTCCATCAGCGAGAGCAGGTCGTTGATGAAGAAAGCCAGGCTGGTGTTCAAACGCTCAACCAGCTCCACGTCCTGAAGAGAGCGGAGGAGAGGAAACCGTGTTAGAAATGCACAAGCACAGGAAAGACTGCTGTGCAAATAAAAAGGGCAGGTGAACCGATTTACAAACTAATCAAGGACTTTACCTTGAGCTTAGCAAACAGCTGCACGCTTTATGTCCTCAATTCATGATACAACATGCGAGTAGCAAGTTCACTTAAAATGCCATTGATGAAATATCGCTCTAGAGAGACTGTGGCAGAGCAGGGCTCTGCCCTTGTAAATATTGGCAGGGATGGGGTTAAATTCTCCTCCCTGCTCAGGTTTATTGTCCCAGGTGGGAATAATTATCAATCAATTAACACCCAGCCACCTGACTTAAAAGGAGGCGTCCGCTCCTCAGTAGAGAGAGGTAGCTGAGGAAGCATGTGGGTAGTTTGTGTTGCTTGCTGGGTTTTTCTTTGTGCTGTTTTTTTTGTTAATTTTGTAATCCAGTGAAGGCAAAGCTCAGCCTGGAAGCCTTACTTTTGCTTCATGTTTATTGTTTGTGTTTAAAAACCTTTCGTTTGGCCCTCGTGCCTGTTTATTTGGTGTCTTATTTATTAAAAGCCTTTGTTTGAACTGCAGTCTGTCTCTGGGCCTCATCCCTTGCGCCATCCTGTCACACACACACACTATTTCAGTACTGGTTTCTCCAACTTTCCAGTGAGGATATAACCCAATAATCCTCTCCTCCAGACTGGGTATTATTGCTGCACGCGCAGAGAGAGGAGGAGCCTCTACCTTGTGGAAGCGGCTGGCGATGTCGGCACTGATGGCGCACACCAGGGCTGAGATATCGTCCACGAAGCGGTCCGGGAACCTGGTCTTGCGGGGCGTGTCCAGCTTGTCGGTCAGGTACAGGTGATGGGCCATGCTCTTCACCTGCGAGAACACAGCGCCGGGTTCGAGAGCGTCACGCAACATTAAAAACTGACTTACAAGTTAACGTCTCAGATATTTCACTTAAAAAGGAGATGCAAATTTTATTTCATTTTTTTCCCATCTTTGAGTGGGTCTTTCATCTTTTTACTGATCGTTTTTTATATAAAAAAAATGTAAAAAATCCTTGAATATGCATGTTTAAATTGTTTAGGACTTCCTATTGCAATCTGTAGAAACTCCCGTTCGAAATAAATCGCATGACAGCCAACCGCTAGATTCAATTAGAAATCATGGCGTTGCAATCCATAAAGCTTTTACATCTGCAACCCATTTAATGCTAAAACACTGCATAAAATTCACTGCAACTCCACTCACAGGGCCAGCTGCGTGAATCTCGGGTATGATCTTTGTAGCACCTGCCGGCACACAAGACCCTGGCAATATGATGCACAGTGACAGTACTGAAAGAGTGAGGATCCTGGAATAATCTAGGAGGTACGTACCATGAGCTGGAAAAAGAACCACGCTTGTTGCAAGGAAGCCTCTTTCACAGAACTTGTGCTGACAACCCATTGCAGAGCCAGCTCTTCATGGAGCAACTACACACAGAGAGAGACACGCGTTAACACGCGAGCATTAACACAGACTGGAGAATGCAGTAACACCTGCCTTTATTAGCCCATCAAATTGCTAAGATTTTGAAAAACCCTTGCCCTCCCTGCCTCTTGTTAACTTCAGTATCATTGCCTACCGCTTCAACCCTTATCTTCCTCCCCTCGGATCGAGCAGATTTTTAATTTCGTAAAACTTAAAAGATGTTTCGTGGCTTGTCTACGTGTTGGGATCAATTTCCCTTGCTTTCAATAAAAAACAAAACAGCAGCCATGTCATAACTTCTTCATCGTGACATTAGCTGACTACGTTTTTCAACTTTGCGTCCCATCTTTCAACATTTAATGCTAAACAGTGTCTGTAGCCTGAAGGTAAAAGTCTAACAGTAGGGCCTTTATGTCAAAGCAGACCTGCACACAGCAAGACTTGATACACATGGTGGCAAAATAATAAGAATGCATCAATAGACAGGTTCACTTCTGCAAAGCACTGTCATTCCATGTAGAGGTGAAACAGCTTCCATAGTAAATATTACATGTGTGTGTCTCTCGCTTCTTGGCAGAAATTCCTTGCCTATGCCAGCAAGCTTGCCCTCCAGCTGATGTTCAGTGCTTAGGGGGCAGAAAGAGGGAATTGATAAGCTCAGTAAATGTGGCCCAGTGCTTTGCAGGAGTGAGCTGTGCACGAGACAGAGGGAGAGGGGAGAGGGGAGAGGGAGAGCAGAGGGAGGGAGGTGGTCCTCTACCTTTCTGGCGGTCTGCCGTGCCTGGGTGGATGAGGAGCAAGAGGTGCTGACAAAGGCAGACATGCGGTTTGTAGTCCGCTCTGCAGCCTGGGCAGGGAGGAGGAGGATGATAGGAGACAGGGCCGGTGAGCAATGGAAGAGAGAGGGAGAGAGAGAGGGAGAGAAGCGAAATGAGTGAGGATGGCAAGAGATCGATGTGTTAATGGTTAAACCCTGCTTGACTGAACTGTGAATTATTATTAATATTATCAATTACTGCTATTATTAAAGTGGCCCTAAATAAATAATGAAAAAATAAAAGTAGGTTTTGCACAAACATTGATTAAAATAAACTAATAATAATAATAATAATAATAATAATAATAATAATAATAATAATAATAATAATAAACAGTACAACTCTTGTGGGCAGCTTGATCTTAGCTGCTGTCTGATCTTCATGCTTGGGCAGCACTGCTGTCCACGGTCATGACTTACAAAGTTCAGAGAGCCTGTGCAATCCGACGCCCTGACGGTGATTAAGAAGGAATGGATGGGATGGGATGATGAAACTCTGAAACATGATTAATGATCAAAACAGGTCGGGCCAGCAGCATGGCTCTCCTTTTTCTCCCCCCTCGTCGGATGCACTGTGCCGGGCTTCTGAAAACGGGCATCAGCGAAAGAAAGAGATGTGCAGAAACAGAAAAGAAAAAGCGACCTGCGGACGTGTGGGAGCAGCACTTCAGAGATGTGCTTACTGATGCCTTGATAGACAGCATGCAGACCAGTATACAGGTCTGTAGGAAAGAGAACTCAACACTGCAGAGCTGTATAGAGGTTTATAGGAAGAGAACTCCACTCAACACTGCAGAGCTGTATAGAGGTCTATAGGAAAGAGAACTCCACTCAACACTGCAGAGCTGTATAGAGGTCTATAGGAAAGAGAACTCCACTCAACACTGCAGAGCTGTATAGAGGACTATAGGAAAGAGAACTCCACTCAACACTGCAGAGCTGTTAGAGGTCTATAGGAAAGAGAACACTGCAGAGCTGTATAGAGGTCTATAGGAAAGAGAACAACACATAGTTGCTCAGTGTTAGAAGTGTTCAAACTGTTGAAATACTGTATCTGAATAAATAAATTTGGAGGCATGCTTATGCTTTGAGTGTTCTCAGCAGTTTTATCAGACACGGACACACACACACACACGCACACACACAGAGGTTCATTGGTAAAGCACCTGCTTGAGGTCACAGCTGGAGTTGGGGTGGTTTCTGCGCAGCACAGCTCTGGCACCCCCTGGAGCGTAAGCAGAATTAACCCAGGAGTGCGATCGATCAATCCCCTGCAGCCATCCGGGAGAGAGGGAGAGAGAGCGAGCAGCACCACAGACAGAGAGAGGAAGGGAGGGAGGGAGGGAGAGAGGGAGCAGCACCACAGACAGAGAGAGGAAGGGAGGGAGGGAGGGAGAAGGAAGAGGGAGAGCAGCACCACAGAGAGACAAAGAGACAGAAAGAGACAGAGGGAGGGAGAAGAGAAGCAGATCAATCAGGTATCCCATCTCAGAAAGACCACTCCAGCTTGAAACTTAAAGGAAAATCCATCCATATCCCTTAAAAAAAGAAAAGAAAAAAAAAGAAACCCAAAATGCTGGCCTGTTTGTTTTCAGCAGACTACCCCCGGTTGTTGCAGTGGGTCCACTTGGCTCGACAGGGTCGTCCCGTGAGTATGTACCCGTGTACAGGACAAAGGGGCTAAGCAGAGCTCTACTGTGTACAGCAGATCATGGGAGTGTACAGCTCTGGGCCAAAAGTTTTGCATCACCCTATAGAATTCTCTCATGTTGCTTCATAAAGGTCGAATGAAACCTGCTGAATAATGTTACGTTAACATATTGAATTACAAACCGCTTTGTAGTTTTTCCATATACTTAATGGAAAAGAGAGACCATTTTAGAAATCTGACATTTCAAAATCTAACAAGAAACACTGTACTACTGTTATGGCTTCCAGTAGGCCTGTGTGATATAATTGTCTAGTTTCTTAGACTACATGTTAGATAAAAGTCTCAATCCTAAAATTCTAGGTGATGCAAAACTTTTGCCCATTAGCTGGAGAATGAATTCGTTCCGGCTGCATTTAGATGAAGGTAATCTTCCAGAAGGAAGGATTTTTTTTTTTTAAATACTCAAATTTCAAGTATTCATGAAGGTTGTTACCTTGTATTGCAGACTCGACAACTTTATGTTTTGGTGTATAACTGAACACAGTGTACTGTCGGTACACAGACACCACACTGTAAGTCTTCGTCTCTTGTTCTGTGCTTATCGAATCAACATCGCGAGAGACGGAAAACGTCAGCCCTTCGTGTTCAATGGCAGAAATCGACATCCACTCAAAAGGCAATTATAATATATCATAACACGCAAATAAAACCATTCATTTACACACCTGATCATGCATTACACACAAAGTTAAATGCATCTCAGATTCACCAGAGTAGGTGTTTAAAAGAATTTAAGTCCGTTTTTCAAATCCTGAGCATTTAAAAAGATTCTCATCACGCAAGCAAGTGCTGGGAAAGAACCCAGATTACTCACTATAATTTGGTATGGGCAATACTTCCCATTTGCCTCGTAATGTAATTCCAGATTCTCTTGCATTCTCGTTATCGGGTGCAACACGAACGCCCCGTTTCCGCTGGCTGGCGCTCCCGGTTACGGCTGCCCACGGCAACAAAACAGGGTGAAGCGTCCTTTTGATTTGGGCGGGCAAGCTGCGGGCAGCCGAAGCCTGAAGCACCAGAGAGTGGCAACGAGGCCTGTCTCTTCGCTATGGCTCCTGAGGATATATAAAGGGTGCACAGAGCAGTATAGAGCCCCACACCTTGGTTCCGATGATTTTCTGCACCTCTTCATCGGGGGAGGTTGGGGTGCTCGTCAGGTCCGGGTTGCTGTTGCTGATGCTCCTGGACCGGGACAGGTTGAGGCTGCTGGGTCGGCCCGTGGTGCGGGACAAGGTGGCGTACTGAATGGGACCTCCGTAAGGGGGACTGCCCATCACTGGGGAAGCAAAACAGGACAGCGGGGAAGTCAGCGAGACACGGCTGGAGTTGTCAGGGAAAGCATCCAACACGTGTACAAAAAAGTCAGACAGGCATCTCGGATTCTCACAGCAGCTAAAGAATGATTCAACACAACCCGTCCACAACTCTTAAACTCTCAATAGCGCAGAGTTTAGAAATACTAAAAGAGACTTGCAGTAAATTCAATGACAAACGTTTCGACTAGAAGTCTTTTTCACTGTGCTGTTAAGTGCATGCCAGTTATTCTTTTTATGCAGAACTATTAAAAAAACTCTCAACAGTGCTACATTTAAAAAAAAAAAAAAAATTTAAAACAAATGACAAGACTGAGTAACGTTCCAAAACGTTTACATTCAGACACCGCAATAGAAATTGTCAAAACGTTTGTCACTGAATTTAGACATCAAAAAAAAGGCTTCTGGTCCAAACGCTTTGTCACTCGATTACTTTCCAGGATTTCTAAATCCAACTCTCTCGCAACCCAAAAGTGAGAGGCTGCCCCATGACCAGTAATTACAGCAGAACCCTTTCCGGTCTGGCTGCTAGAAACGTGGTTGTGAAATTCGGCGGTTCTCTCTGCTTAAGGAAAGACGATCCCCGTCCTCCAGCAGCCTCTGCTACAGACAGCTCTGTTACTCACTGCTCCCCAGCAGACCCGACTCCTGGCTGGGCAGGTGGAAGCAGTAATGGATGTAAGACGCCAGGAGGCTGTTTCGGCCGTGCTGGTCCTGGTTCCCCTCCAGATCCTTGTGGATTTTGTTCACAAGCAGCGCCATGGCTTCAAAGGCAGCCCGGCCCAGATTCACTGCAGAGCCAAATTAAGAACAGGTCATTTAAATCTCTTATTTAATGTAAAATAAAAACAAAAGTGTGATTCGCTTTGAAGATATGAAACAGCAATACCATGTTAGCAGCAATTGATAAAACTATTCTTTCACCGTATAATCTAATGTCGCAATGTGTCAATTTTATATATGAAATTGGTGCTACAATGACTATGATATAAATGGTTGGTAAAAAGGATGTGAACTTTTCACTGAGCGACTGTTTCTTTTCGGTATACTGACACATAGTTATTTAATCTTCATTATCTCATGTTCTGTAATCTGGTGTGTCATGGTACTATTTGATGAATGTTAAACTAATGTTTACCATACTTTTAGTCATACTATGTGTTACATATCAATTTGAATAAAAACGTCAATTATATTTAATGAGTCGTTCAGCAGACGCTTTTATCCAAAGCGACTTACAGACTAGAGGGTGAACTATGCATCACAACTCCTGCTGCAGAGTCACTTCCAATAGGACCTTGTTTTACGTCTCGTCCAAAGGAGCACAAGGAGGTTCAGTGACTTGCTCAGGGTCACACACACACAGTGAGCTGGGATTTGAACCTCCCTGGTATCAGGCCACTTTTCTGTCACCACCAAGCCTCCCTGGAATAATTCTTAGAGAAAATAAGACCCGATGATCACACTAGCGAGAGTCCCACGTACCGATCTGTCCCCCGATGATGGGAGGGCGCACGATGAGCAGGATCAGCTTGTTGAGGATCTGGTGGACGAAGCGCACGGCCGTCTCCAGACCGGCGCTCCTGATCTGGGAGATGCTGGACTTGAGCTCCGCCTCCACATTGTTCTCGGAGATGATGACGTCTTTGAGGCGGAAGGGGAAGCAGTATTCCTCCAACACGTGCACCAGCGTGAAGAACTTATCCAGCTGCGCGTCCTGAGCAAAGGAAAGGGAAGACGCGGCCGCGCACACACACACGCAGGCGGCACGCGGATTCAGCGCGGTTACACAGGGCAGGGGGAGGCAGTTTCAAACATTCATATAGACCGACGCTTTGAAAATGTTATTTATTTTATTTAACCAGGTAGTCACATTGATATTCAAAATCTCTTTTTTCAAGAGAGACCTGGCCAATTATAACTTTAAAAATGAATTAAAAACAAGTACATTTATCAGAAATAACATTTCCAACCTGATTTTTAAAATCTCTTAATGATATATAAATCAGATTTAAAAGATGTTTTTGAAGGTTGTTCCACGACCAAATGAAACAACGTCAGGATCAAAAACGCGTTTCAACGTTTGAAGTTTTTCTTTTTGTGAACACACTAAAATCAGGGTCAGCTCCTGGTTTTTAAAATGATTTAAATTCCATTTCCAATTCATTTTGAAAAATCAATGCCAATTCCCATTCCTTTTAATCAATTCCAACACATCACTGATCAAAACTGCTATCCGCAGTATTCTGTTAAAATGAGCTTCTCGCAACAGTGGCAACATCAAATTACTTCAATTGAACTCACTGTTTGTTAGTCTGTTAAACTGGCTTCAAATTACAGCAGCTGAACAAATCACAATCATTATTATGCCTCTAAAACATCAACTGCAATTCCTTCGAAGGAACTGGAACTGGAACTGGGGATTGATTTTAGAAATTGATGAACCAATAAAAAAATCGACCCCAGCCCCGTTCATGATTTAGAATTCCGATGGAGCGTTTTGCAAATGAAATCCCGTCAGAAACAAAGGGATTGGGTTTCGCTTCTGCAACGCGGCGTCTCCTTCAATCACGCTCACCTGCGTGTGCACAGAGGAGGCAGCAGTCACTTCCACATTGAAGACTCCTTTGTGATTGTCCACCCACTTCATACCGGGCAGCTGCACCTGGAACACAAAACACCCAGTTTGAGGTCTCGAGCCTCACTTTATAGCAAGCACAAGAGGGAAGAGATGCATTTTTAAAAATCAAAACCATTCTAACTGTAATAACGCGATTGCTCCATCCTGAAAACCAGCTGAATTCTGACCTGAGTGGTCTTTGGTGTCCTCATTCCAGACAGCAATTTGCCCCCAGATCGCTTTAAATGATTTGGCTGCATCTTCTCTATAGTGTAGTACAGTATAGTACAGTACAGCACACCGCTATGGCCAAATGTTTTTGCATCACCCTGTAGAATGAACTGATTCTGCTTTATAAAGCTGAATGAAACCTGCTGAATACCGTTATGATTATTACATACTGCTTTGTAGTTTTCCATTGATGAAAAACTGACGCAAATTGAAAAATGTATTTCATGATCGAAACCGAACATGAAATACTGTACTATTACAGCTATAGCATAGCATAGCATAGTACAGCATAGCACAGCTGTAGCATAGCATAGCACAGCTGTAGCATAGCACAGCACAGCTGTAGCATAACATAGCACAGCTTTAGCATAGCATAGCACAGCTCTAGCATAGCATAGCACAGCTCTAGCATAGCATAGCACAGCTGTAGCATAGCACAGCTCTAGCATAGCATAGCACAGCTGTAGCATAGCACAGCTGTAGCATAGCATAGCACAGCTGTAGCATAGCACAGCTGTAGCATAGCATAGCACAGCTGTAGCATAGCACAGCTGTAGCATAACATAGCACAGCTCTAGCATAGCATAGCATAGCTCTAGCATAGCATAGCATAGCTGTAGCATAGCATAGCACAGCTGTAGCATAGCATAGCACAGCTCTAGCATAGCATAGCTCTAGCATAGCATAGCACAGCTGTAGCATAGCATAGCACAGCTGTAGCATAGCATAGCACAGCTGTAGCATAGCATAGCACAGCTCTAGCATAGCATAGCACAGCTGTAGCATAGCATAGCATAGCTGTAGCATAGCACAGCTCTAGCATAGCATAGCATAGCACAGCTCTAGCATAGCATAGCACAGCTTTAGCATAGCATAGCACAGCTCTAGCATAGCATAGCACAGCTGTAGCATAGCATAGCACAGCTGTAGCATATCACAGCTGTAGCATAGCTGTAGCATAGCATAGCTGTAGCATAGCATAGCACAGCTGTAGCATAGCACAGCTGTAGCATAGCATAGCACAGCTCTAGCATAGCATAGCTGTAGCATAACATAGCACAGCTGTAGCATAGCATAGCACAGCTGTAGCATAGCACAGCTGTAGCATAGCATAGCACAGCTCTAGCATAGCATAGCTGTAGCATAACATAGCACAGCTCTAGCATAGCATAGCACAGCTGTAGCATAGCACAGCTGTAGCATAGCACAGCACAGCTGTAGCATAGCACAGCTGTAGCATAGCATAGCACAGCTGTAGCATAGCACAGCTGTAGCATAACATAGCACAGCTCTAGCATAGCATAGCATAGCTCTAGCATAGCATAGCATAGCTGTAGCATAGCATAGCACAGCTGTAGCATAGCATAGCACAGCTCTAGCATAGCATAGCTCTAGCATAGCATAGCACAGCTGTAGCATAGCATAGCACAGCTGTAGCATAGCATAGCACAGCTGTAGCATAGCATAGCACAGCTCTAGCATAGCATAGCACAGCTCTAGCATAGCACAGCTCTAGCATAGCACAGCTCTAGCATAGCATAGCATAGCACAGCTCTAGCATAGCATAGCACAGCTTTAGCATAGCATAGCACAGCTCTAGCATAGCATAGCACAGCTGTAGCATAGCATAGCACAGCTGTAGCATATCACAGCTGTAGCATAGCTGTAGCATAGCATAGCTGTAGCATAGCATAGCACAGCTGTAGCATAGCACAGCTGTAGCATAGCATAGCACAGCTCTAGCATAGCATAGCTGTAGCATAACATAGCACAGCTGTAGCATAGCATAGCACAGCTGTAGCATAGCATAGCTCTAGCATAGCATAGCACAGCTCTAGCATAGCACAGCTCTAGCATAGCATAGCACAGCTCTAGCATAGCATAGCTTAGTACAGCTCTAGCATAGCATAGCACAGCTCTAGCATAGCAGTAGCATAGCATAGCACAGCTGTAGCATAGCATAGCAGTAGCATAGCATAGCACAGCTGTAGCATAGCATAGCAGTAGCATAGCATAGCACAGCTGTAGCATAGCATAGCAGAGCTGTAGCATAGCATAGCATAGCAGAGCTGTAGCATAGCACAGCTGTAGCATAGCATAGTACAGCTCTAGCATAGCATAGCACAGCTCTAGCATAGCTGTAGCATAGCATAGCTGTAGCATAGCATAGCTGTAGCATAGCATAGCTGTAGCATAGCACAGCTGTAGCACAGCATAGCTGTAGCATAGCACAGCATAGCTGTAGCATAGCTTATAATTGAATAGTAATGAGCTGACAGCACAGAAAAGCCTGACCCAGTGAATTAAGCAGGGAACCCGATGAAATGCTTGCAGAAGGAGGGGTCGGACGGCACTTACGTCAGGAGTGAGAACGGAGTAGCTGGGAGGAGGCTTCTCCACAGACACTGGCAGGCTGAAGGTGCCGGTCCGGAGACGTCCGTGCTGCATTAGCGGGATCCACTGAGGGGGAACAGAACGCACAGCGTTACCCACACAAACCCAATGACCCGACAGGGACGGGAATACGACTCCCACTGCAGAGCAGTCTGATCCACACCGGGTTTTACTGCTGCGAGTTCAATAAGACGCACCTGAGCTTGTTACCTATACGCTGCGGCTAATCAAGCTTGTAGGAGGTAAAACCTGGAGCAGCATCTCCATCCCTGCAATAATAATGCTGGTTATCACAGGGATGGAACTACGGCTCCCACTGCATAGTGGTTTGATCCCTTCCTGGTTTTACTGCGAGTTTAGTAAGACACACATGCAGGTTGGGAGTCCCTGTCTCAGTATAAATGGCCAGGTTCATTTCAGTGCAGTGCAGTTAGTGGCAGGTCTTGGGGACCCCTGGGGGTCCGGCACTCACAGTGTACCCCACGGGGGTCTCCAGGGGGGTGTTCTGCTTCTGCTGGCAGCTGATGTGGTAGAACGTGAACAGCAGGTGGTGGTTATCAGTCAGGTTAGCTGGGATCTTCATCTTCATTTCCTCATAAAACTCCGGAGACCTGCCCCAGGGGAGGGAGAGAGAGAGAGAGAGAGAGAGAGAGAGAGAGACTTGAGAGCAGGTACGACCGCCCAGGTTCCTGCTGCGAGATCAGTCTGTCACGGACGTATTAAACAAAGCATGAAGACTAAAAATCGGCCACAGTGCCGTTATACAAGTAAGAGCCGGCACTCTCTACAGCTCTGTCCAAGAGTTTTGCATCACCCTATAGAATTTTAGCACCGAGACATAATTAGTAAAAAAAATACACCAACACACTTTAGATCTTTTATTTAACATTGTGCAAATCAAAAAAACTACTAAACGACATCGCAAAAGTCTACCTGGAAGCCATAACAGCAGTACAGTGGTATTTCATGTTCGATTTCAAAATGCCACATTTTTCCGTTTTGGTCAGTTTTTTTTCGTTAAGTATATGGGGGGGTGGGGGACGGGGACTACAAAGCGGTGTGTAATTCAGTATGTTAACGTAACATTATTCAGCAGGTTTCATTCCACTTTATGAAGTATGATTAGTTCATTCAATAGGGTGATGCAACACTAGTAGCTGTAGTACAGAGCCATGTGCCCGATCAGTCAAAAGTGTTTCTGTTACTGGAGAAAGAACCAGCACTTTCACTAGCGGTCTCTGAAAAGACACTCCTGTTGATCTAGCCTGTGTTACACACCGTCTCTCTATGGCAGGCAACTAGAAAAGGAGCTCCTGAACTCAGTTGAAAGCGTATCAATACATATTAATAGATCATAGATGATAGATCAGATCATATTAATAGATCGGAACATCACAGAAAGGTAAAAAGTAGGAAAGCGTATTTTGAAGCAGCTTTTGTTCTTGGCACTTCTTTGTGTCTCAATGGAAGACAAGGCCATCACTCACTTGTTATGGTATACCACTGGAGTGTAGGCCTCTCTGTAAAACTCCCCGCAGCTCGACTTGCCAAATATAACCTGCAATAAAAAAGACCAAAGGAAGTCAGACAAGCTGGTGGCCTGTGTCAGCTAGCCAAGTCCAGTTCTGTGTGTTAAATCAGGTTTATCTTATCAACACAGCTTATCATAAGCTAATAGGGTTTCCAAATGCCTATAGGTCAGGAGTGGCCAACGTCGGCCCTTCCACTCCTGGTCTTTGTTCCAACTCTGTTCTGAATCGTTTATGACTATATTAAACCTCCATCCAGACCTTTAAAGTCATTCAGTATCTCATTTTTACCTGTTGAACCACCTGGAGGGGAATAACAGCCCTCCAGGACCGGGATTGAACGATGGGACACCCCTGCTATTGTCTACAGCGTGACCTACTTTTTTATTAATTAAACTATTAAACTATAGACTCATGTGTGACTTGAGATTCTGTGCGGAGAAGTGCAATCAGAAATTCTTATTTCCTGGTCGACCAATTTTTCCGTGACACCGGGACCATCTCATGTATTGCGACGCTATTATTATTATTATTTATTATTATGGATTATGGATTATGATTATGATTATTACTACTACTACTACTACTACTCACTGGCATGGCCTGGCTTGGGTCTTCCCCTGCCATGAACTGCACCTTCACAGAGATGTTCCGGACGGAGCCCTGCCTGCTGCTGAAGTTCAGGTTCTGAGGGTAGACGTACAGCAGGTTCCTGCAAGCAAACACACATTTTAATATTCATTCATTCAAACAAAAGATTACCCAAGAACAGAAGACATTTTACGAACAAGCCCCACTCAGTGCTCGTCCGGTTCCTTGTATCTCGCTGATCTCAAAACTCACAGGTATTAAAAAGGAAACTGATCCATAACCTGACCTCACTCTCCGTTAAGAACCGTCTTCTACCTCCGGTTTAACCAGGGAGGTTCCATTTCATCTTAATAGCGGCCGTACGGACCCCATGCTTTACTCTGAACACATCGCAGAGATGTTTGGAACAGCGTTCAGATATTTATTAGGTTTTGAAGTCCAAATCAGTCCAGTCCTGAAGTCCAGTCATTAGCACAGTTAAAAAAAACAAAACCACACCCACTGAAGTCAACAAACCCGAATACGCAACTAAAAGACATTTATGTTCTCTGTATTGGGTCTTGTCAATAGCCTTAATTAGTTGTGTCTTATGTTTAGTTTTGTAATTGCATCAGAGTTTCAAGGTTTCCTCCAGTCAGGAACCAAACAAAACATCATAAATCAATCAATCAATCAATCAATCAATCAATCAATCAATCAAAACCTTTATTTATCCAGATGAGTCAATTGAGAACAAATTCTTTTCCAATGACGACCTGGCAAGAGACACACACCACCGCAGCAAACAACATCAAACACAATACATAACCAATCATAAAACATTAAACTCAGCAGGCACAGATGCCAGTCAGCAACGACTCAACCCTACGGCTAAAAGCAGCCTCAGATATGAACAGTTCTAATTTGAACTTTTTTTAAAACTCATTCCAGTCGTTGGCTCCTGCAAACTGAAAATGAGCGACGACCAAAAACCGTTGATCAGTATTGAGGTTGTGTAACAGAATTTTAAAAAAGTGCAACTGAAGGACTGACCAGTTCCTTTATCCATCCCCCTTGATGTAAAAAAAAACAAACACATCAATAAATATCGGAAGATTATTCCATTCTATTTCTTTACTCAAAGACCTTGGAAGTTCAAAAACCTTTTAGTCTTGTTTGTGCACAAACATACAATGCACCCCCACTTGCTCGCCCAAAATAAACCAGGTTACTGCGGTACAAAACACTCTGACAAAACAAACACTGGCTTATCAGCACAGCATTGCAGGAACACGCGCGTAGCTGGGAGTGAAGCGTGATGGGATACACTACCCCTGTCCCACCAGAGCACACAGGCCAGTTCCATCCAGACAGAAGCGCTCGATTTCCTCTGTGCTCATCAATGACAGATGAAGAGTGCTGAGTTCAAAGCTCTAGTCTGGAGGGTTGTTCTGCACAGGGTTGGGGTTGCATTTAAGTTATGTATTGTAGTTTAAGGCGAATGCAATATGAAAATTAATATTTTGATTTATCAGAAGACTAGGAGTGCGGATTGTATTGCCCATGTCTCCTCACTCAGACCTTTTACTTACTAAATACCCTGATATCTCTGAATTGATAATCACCTCTTTAAAAATACGCTAAACCTTTTAACGTGCAAGACATCTCGCAAGCAGAACGCTCCCCCGAAATGTTCTCCTTTTTCTAGGAAAGCAGCACAGCTGGGGATGGGGAGTTTGTTGCTGGATAACTTCACTCAGACTACTTGCTCGCTAAATATATATAGCTGTCCCTGAATAAAAAAAATCATTTTAGGAGTATATATAAAAACAGCTGCAATTGCAGAATTAAATAAATCATGCCTTATCGTTACAGAAAACAGGGTCCAGTGTATCCAGCGATATTTGTTTTCTAAGCCTTGGCACAAACTGAGGAGCTGTGTAGTCAGTGATGCAATCCCACAGCAAGCTTGCTGGTGTTAAGCAACTGGTCAGCCCATACTGGAGACCGTATCAGAATGGGATTTCATCACCTGCAGGGGAGAGCCACAGCTGTCTGGATGGGAGACTGCCACCTGCAAAGCAGGACTGGAGAGCCAAGCCAACTGTCCAGCAAGCACAGGGCTGTCATACTGAGATTGAGGTCCACAAATAGGTCTTGATGTAGAGAAATCCCCTTCGAGTCTCAGTAGCACAGGATCGAACTCCAACTGCGCACAAATCCGAATACAGGCATTTGTGATGATGATCATGAGAAAAGGAAACGTTTGGTTTTGGGCTCCACCACTGGACGAGGCAGGAGACCCCCCCCAAAACATGCAGCACCCCCTGACTTCATCTGTTCAAGTGTTAAGAAGAAATGGAAGAAAAATTGCCAGCTGGATGCAAAACGAGTTGGACAGCGCTGGTTTAGTTTATAAGGCACTTTGTTAGTTATAAGAGAGGCGATTTAGGGACTCACATACAATAGATACAATAGGAATGGTCCATGACTTTGATAGTACACATACAGCTATGGCCAAAGGTTTTGCATCACCTAGAATTTTAGGATTGAGAGAAAAAAAAACTATGAACATAATATTGATCTTTTATTTAATATCATGCAATCAAAGAAACTACAAAATAATAATAAAAATAAATAAATAATAATAAAAAAAAAATGAAAATCGCAAAAAAATGTATCTACCTGGAAGCCATAATAGTAGTTGTATAGTTTTGAAATGTTACATTTTAATGATCAGTTTTTTCGTGAAGTACATGGGGGAAGAACTACAAAAGCGGTCTGTAATTCAATACGTTAACGTAACACTATTCAGCAGGTTTATGAAGCAAAATGAATGAATTCTATAGGGTGACACAAAACCTTTACACCAAAGAATTACACTGGAGGAACAGGTTCAAAATACCCGAGAGCCACGTCCGAGATCTGCTGCAATACTACAGAAGTTGCGTTGTCCATTTTGCAACGCAATCCCAGTTCACCACATCCATGGACACAGACAGAAATCTCCTGTATGCTTGGGGTCAGTTTCTATCTGTTAAAACAGCGCTTGATTGTTCTAAACGGTCAAGGCTAGGCCATCCGCAAATACAGATCAAGTTATCCAAAGTTAACAATTACTGTCAAATGAGGTCATGTTGAGAAATATACATTTTTTTTTGCAAGGGGGCGGTTGGCACTGATAACCACTTAAAATATGAGTAATAAAAACGCATGTAGTTGACTCAGCAATATAAGCAGCAGACTGGAGAGCGATACACCCTCTCTTAGCAGCAAACAGCGTACAGACAACGAGTGACTGAATTAGGGATGGGAGGTTTAATGAAGTACAGTAAGTCAGTTTAAATTTACTAGGAAAAAAAAGGCTAGTTTGCAAAAGATTTTTAGTTCAGTTTGATTCATTTTTTAATCTGGGTCTGATAACATTTATTTATTTCTGGTGATAATCGGATTTAGGGTTGCGATTTTATTATTGTAATAATAATAATAATAATAATAATAATAATAATAATAATATTTCTGCTTGTCTCCGTTACATCACCTTTATTGCATTAGAATTTCAATGACTTATTTATTTATAAAAATTGAAAGGCTCCATTTATAAAAGTGAAAAAATCCTTTAAAAAAAAAAAAAAAAAGATACGCAGAGTAACGCAAGCTCCTTATAAAAAAGAACTCTCAAAGTTACACTCCGGTATTGATTCGTTAACTAATTGCAAACAGCTAATTCAGTAACTGCTTTAGCTTCAGACGCTGCTATAAGGATGCAGGGGTCTGTCTCGCTAGTCTGGGTGGTCTGTTTGGGGCTGGGTGCTCCGTGCTGGGCGGTGCCCGTAGGAAAGTGGCAGGGTGTCAGAGGGGACCACCCCCAGCTGGCGTTGGAGGAGGACGTGAACATCCTGATGTACGGGGTGCTGCAGTTCAGTTCAGGTCTGCGCGAAATGTACCGCGGCACCTCCAGCAAGTTCACACAGATCTTCCACAGCCTGGACGCGTTCGAGAGGACCCTGGGGCTGCTGGGAAAGAGCGTGCGAGAGGCAAAGGACGCGGGGGGAGAGCTGGAGAGCAGCGTGCTGCAGCTACAGGTAAAGAACCGGAACGCTCCGTCAGAATGTTACCTAGGAGTTCTGGAACGCGGAGTTTTCAAGTTTCACTGTCTTTCTAAAATTAAAACAGTATTCTTTCATATGTCAAATAAATAAAATCTGTCAAGTACAGCTGTGGACAAAAGTTTAGCATCGCCTAGAATTTTAGGATTGAAACTGAAAAAACATAATTTAGATCTTTTATTTAACATCATGTAGTCAAAGAAACTACAAAATGATATTGCAAAGTTAAACCAGAAGCCATAACAGTAGAACAGTATTTCATGTTAGATTTCGAAATGTCATATTTATAGCCAATTCCAATAGTTCAGCATCCGAAAGCATGTAACTGCAGAGCAAGGTACAGTCTTGAATGACAACCCGAGTACTGATTGTGTGTACTTGGGTGTGTTGAGCAGCGAGAGGAGATGCAGCTGAAGAGCCAGTCCACAGAGATTAACCAGCAGTTCAAGAGCCTGCTGTACGATCAGCTGGTCCTGCAGAACAAAGTGACCAGTCTGGAGAAAACCCTGAGCAGCCTGGAGGGGACCAAACTACAAACACAGCCCGAGAACGTCTCTCAACTCAAGGTAACTCTTCCATCTTCCTTCTGCCCTCCCTCCCTTCCTACTCCCCAATTTATTCATCCTTGCTTCGCAAGTTAGCTTGCAACCTTGAATCAGTTTGAGCTCCTCAAATACTGTCCAGAACTTAGACGCCAATATTTCACCCTGTTACCCCTTTTCTGATTAAATCGAGTACTTCAATATATTTTGCAGAAATATTTTGCATTACATTGTAACTATGCATAATATCACTGTAATTGTGTGGCATTGCATGTGTATTTACTAAGGAACTACAATGCAAATACACAGTGATGAGACACCATGTAATACCCATTTAAAACAAAAGCAAGAGTAACTATAAAATACAGGAGCAGGTCATCGCCCAGAGCACCGCTCCTCAAACCCACCAACACGGCAAGAGATTTATATCTTGTGATCGCATTCTCTTTCCCTGCAGGAACAAAGCCTGAAACAGTACAAAACTCTGCAGAAGCTGATGCATTCAGTGCAGAGTCAGAGGAAGCAGATGGAACAACAACAGCTACAGCTCTCACAGCTGTTGAAAAAGGCAAGCCACTTCCTTCTCTACTTCCCCAGCGCAGTGTAGTGTACAGCTCTGGCCAAATGGTTTGCATCCCCCTGTAGAATGAACTGACTTTCCTTCAAAAATTTGAATGAATAATGTTAAGAACGCAGGACGAGTCATCGATACATAATTAAATTTACACCTCAAGCCATCACAAAAGCCGTTGTGGGACCTGGAGGTGGGGTAGCCTAGCGGTTAGGTATGCAGGACCGGGAGCCAGGGAATTCTCGGTTCAAGGCTTGAGTTTTAAGAGGCGATTGTTTATGAGTGATATTGAAGTGACGGTGCGTTTCTTTTTTCTCTTGCAGGGTGACTCTTGAACAGCACGAGAGAGAGCGAGAGAGAGAGAGAGAGCGAGAGAGCGAGAGAGAGAGAGAGAGAGAGAGAGAGAGAGAGAGAGAGAATCTGTGGCAATGTTTACTCAGCTTTCCAATCGAAAGGACACCTTATAAAACACAGAGACAGTTTGCATTTAGTTCCTCTTTCTACAGTGAAGAACGGGAAGGGCAGACATCCTTCAACACCCAGGTTTCCTTTGGCCCAAAATCTACCTTTTTGTCTCCATGCAGAGGGAACCCTACGAGACACTGCGAAAACCCATAATGAGGTCACTTCAGCCCAACTCTGTATATAGTTATTATTAGGGCTGTGTATTTAAGGCTTGTTTCACAGCATTCCACGGTCTAAAACTGTATTTCAAGATATTTAAACATCCTATTTATTAAAAGCAGAACAATATAGCATTGCTATATTCAATACTGATGCATTCAATCGAGCCATCTGAAATGTCTTTGCGTTGATTCCTCATTTGTTTGCTCACAAAGATCAAAAGCAGAACGGATTGCATTACAACATTAGACTCTGATGCCATCTGAAATGTCTTTGCATCAGATAGCTTGTGTGAGATGGAAGAGGCGTCACATTAAAATTAGCTAGTGTGTTTATTCTTATTTAACTATGTATTACACAATTAATAAAGTATAGGGCGGTGTGGCTTGGTACAAGCAGATTTCAAACCAGCTCAAAGTCAGATTCCACTAGTGTGTAGCTGCTGACCTGTTGTGTTTGCATCGTACATATGATGGTGTATATATATATATATATATATATATATATATATATATATATATAAAGGGCGAAACATGTATGCAGCTACTGTATTTTGACTTTTAAAACGCTGTGAATGTAGAAGCCGTTAGGCAACTTTCACGCGATTTGATTGGCTCTTGTAATGCTTTATTTGCATATCTCCCTACAACCCCCTATATATATATATATAGCTTTCTTAATTCTTTGTTCTGTCTTTCCTTTGTCTGTTTGTTTTTTATATTACTGTAAAGTATGTAGCAATAAAACCTCATAACTTGAAGAAAAAAAAAATGTTCCGACATATAAAAACCAAGTTAATAAAAACCATTAAAAAAAAACACATCTCCATTGTATTTGTTGTGGTTTATAACTGTCCCATTGCCAAGTCAATTATTCTCCCCGGCTGTAACTTTCCATTTCATTTTTTTGTGCCGCACAGATACACCACATCATCAGAGACAGGCTATTTGCGGAGTAGCAGAGCTACACTGTCAGAGGAATATAGGAATGTAGGCTAGAGCAGCCATCTAAAGGCGCTGCATCCAGGAGTTCAGCTTCCTTAACTGATTCCATTCCTGGTTTTACTAGGAGTTTAATCAGGACGCACCTGAGCTTGTTCCCTATACACACTACGACTAATCAAGCTCGTAGTAAAACCTGGAATGGGTGAAACTGCTGAGCAACGGGAGTCTTACATCCATCCCTGCATTATACCCTGTTGGTCACAGGGCGATGGTGGATGTCACAGTTTAGGGTTTTAAACAACTGCTCATGCAATCGAGATAAAACTTGGGTAGGACCTTCTTCAGCATGTATGAAAATCTGTCCGTCCGTCTGTGTGTCTGATGGATTCAGGTCGCTTTTTATGAGACTTTTACATTTGCAGCGGTGGCAGTGGAGGATGGACTACACATAAGAAAGTTTCCAAACGAGAGGAGGCCCCATTCGGCCCATCTTGCTCGTTTGGTTGTTAGTAGCTTATTGATCCCAGAATCTCATCAAGCAGCTTCTTGAAGGATCCCAGGGTGTCAGCTTCAACAACATTACTGGGGAGTTGGTTCCAGACCCTCACAATTCTCTGTGTAAAAAAGTGCCTCCTATTTTCTGTTCTGAATGCCCCTTTATCTAATCTCCATCTGTGACCCCTGGTCATTACTTCTTTTTTCAGGTCAAAAAAGTCCCCTGGGTCGACATTGTCTATACCTTTTAGGATTTTGAATGCTTGAATCAGATCAACGCGTAGTCTTCTTTGTTCAAGACTGAATAGATTCAATTCTTTTAGCCTGTCTGCACACGACATGCCTTTTAATAAACCCGGGATAATTCTAGTCGCTCTTCTTTTCTAGAGCAGCAATATCCTTTTTGTAACGAGGTGACCAGAACTGAACACAATATTCTAGGTGAGGTCTTACTAATGCATTGTAAAGTTTTAACATGACTTCCCTTGATTTAAATTCAATACTTCTCACAATATATCCGAGCATCTTGTTGGCCTTTTTTTATAGCTTCCCCACATTGTCTAGATGAAGACATCTCTGTCTAGATGAAGACATCTCTGTCTAGATGAAGACATTTCTGGAGTTCCCAGACTGTACGTTGTCTGTTGCTTGAATCCCCCTGGACACTGACCTGTAAGTGGTGCAGGGGGTGTAGACCTCCCTGGCTGGGAACTCCAGCACCTCCTTGGTGGGTCTCACACGGAGGTCCGGGTAGGGCTTCACGTGCAGCAGCTCAGGAGACAGGCAGTAATGGGGGCTGTCCGGCGCGGGGGAGATGTCGATTTTCAGCTGAGCTGCGAACAGAAGAGAAACCCCACCACCCTGGTCAACCAACGCGTTCCAGGTTCACGCTGCAGTCGCTGGTGGATTACTGGGTAAGTTACCGGTTACTGGTCGCAGTCTTCTCAGAACCGAGGACGGCCTTCTCATGTCCGCGAGGAATTTGTACAGGTCGTCATCGCTGAGGCGATCGCCCTCCTGAAAAAGTAAAAAAGAAAATGAATTAAAAACACACACACACACACACAAATCTGTGACTCCCTCAGTCTAAAGATACTGCTCACAGAACGCACACACACAGACGCACTACTATATGGTGATGTATGTCAATAAAAAGCAGGGGATCCGAACCTACATCTGTGGCAAAAGGTTTTGCATCCCCCTACAGAATGAACACATTTTGCTTCATAAAGTTGAATGAAACCTGCTGAATAACGTTACGTTAACGTAATGGATTACACAGAACGCTTTGTAGTTTTTCATATATATTTAACGAAAAACGTGACATTTCGAAATCTAACTGGACTGTACTGCTATCATGGCTTCCGGTTGACTTTTGCAATGCCATTTTGGTATTTCTTTGATTACATGAAATGAAAGATCAAAACGATGTTCCTATAGTTTTTTTTTATGTCTTAATTCTAAAATTCTAGGTGATGCAAAACTGTTGGCCACAGCTGTAGAATCCTTTACAAGAACTTTTGAAGAGGGAATGTCCTTACGTGGTTTCAACAGGATGAGTGGTTCTCCAGGGCAGTACAGCATAGTGCAGAATTGTTACTACTGTATTGGTAACACCATGCTTTTGGGAGTAGCTACCTCCTAGGGCATGCTGTGATTTAATGTGCAACTGCTACCCTTTTATTTAACACAGGCTACCGCGAGGTATAGGCAGGACCCCACACACGCTGAGTTTGTACTCTGGGGCACAGACGATTTCGAAAAGCAACGCAGCTGCGTGGCAGTTTTGAATCCCTGCCAAGGTTTCGCCCAGGTAAATAAAGCAGGGAGTTTATTTGGGGATTTCACAGGTCCGCCTGGCGACTGATCGTCGTCTGATTTCTGTTTGTTCTTTTGTCATTCTGGCAGGCAAGCCACAGTTTGTGTAACAGCTGTTTGTGCAGCAGGCAATGCGCCTGTGATGAGGAAAGGGGAGCTGAGCGTCCTTCACATCCTGTCTGCCTGTTTCGGCACGCCTTCTCTGTGTGGGCCACTAGCCAGCTGACCCAGCCTCTCTGTCTGTCAGCCAGCCAGCCAGCCAGCCTCCTCTACTGTACTGCAGCGTGCAAGTTTATCAGAAACACCTCGAGATTTGTCGTTTATATCATTTATATACCTGCCTGCACGAAAACCTCGGGGTGTTTTTGGTCAACAATCAGGGATAAAGAAACACTTGTGTGACAATGTTAAGACCGCTTTTGTGCTTTAATTTTTAATCTAAAGAAGTCTCGTGCATTTTACTACGGGACAGACATGGTAAAAACTGCAGAAGTACCACGGTAAATGTTTATATGGGAGGAGCTGAAAAGGGTAGGTAGGCTGCTGCCCCTGCACAGCAGGGGTAGCATCATGAACCCACCTGTTTAAAGAAGTTGGTCACAGTGAGTGTAGCGGGTCTGAAGTTGGCGAAGTTGCCCATCTCCTCTCCCATGCTCATCCGCTCAAACGTTTTCTTCTTGCGTTCGTTCCACGTGCCCTTGCGTTCTGAGTGCCAAAAAAAACAAACACATATCCAGTCACTGCTCAGGGTGCTGCATTAATATATTCAACCTGCAGGGGTCAGCAGTGTGAAAGCCAGTCTAAAGCCAATCTTGCAGTTTTGTTACTAAGGAATAGCAATGCCAGTGATTTTTGTACACTACAAACAAGTACAATAAAAAAGCTAATCAGGTCCATGTTCCTGTTAAAGCGCTTTTGGGATCCTTGTGATGAAAGGAGTTATAGAAACGTGAATTGTATTGTACTGTAAGTGTATCTCACTACCATGCTCCAGTGCACTGTGGACTGTGAATCGTATTGCAGTGTAGTGCAGTGTATTGCAGTGCAGTGCAGTGCAGTGTATTGTATTGCAGTGCAGTATATTGTATTGTAGTGCAGTGTATTGCAGTGCCGTGTATTGTATTGCAGTGCAGTGTATTGTATTGCAGTGCCGTGTATGGTATTGCAGTGCCGTGTATGGTATTGCAGTGCCGTGTATGGTATTGCAGTGCCGTGTATGGTATTGCAGTGCCGTGTATGGTATTGCAGTGCAGTGTATGGTATTGCAGTGCAGTGTATGGTATTGCAGTGCCGTGTATTGCAGTGCCGTGTATTGCAGTGCCGTGTATTGCAGTGCCGTGTATTGCAGTGCCGTGTATTGTATTGCAGTGCCGTGTATTGCAGTGTAGTGTACTGCAGTGCAGTGTATCACACTTTGCTGTGCTCTGCTGCTCTGCTCTGTGTGCAGGGTCGTACCGCTCTCCGAGTCCGAGTCCCCTCGCTCCAGACTCCCTGCGCTGCTCACGATGTTCATCAGGTGGATGGCAGTCCAGGCGAAGGGCATGCGGTAACGTCCCAGCCGAGAGCAGTACTGGTCAGCCTGGACTCGCAGCTTCTCCAGCTTCTCCTTGTGCTGCACGACAGAGGAGGAGGAGGAGGAGGAAGAGACGGTCAGAGGACAGCATACCGGACCACTGACTCGAAGAGAGCTAAAAACAACTACGACATTCGCAATGAAAAGAATAGCTCGTTCATATTTTTGGTTTTTATGTATTATTATTCAAATGTTCCTGTAAAATACTTGCTTTGTATTCTGGGACGATATAAATGTGGATGTTACGGTTTCACATGTAAAATCTGTAAATCAATAGATTAACCGGTAAATGTGTAGATTTACCAGCTCAGCGGTCAATGTGTAAAATAACTAGAGATGATAGTTATGATGCTACAGCATGTGAGGTGAATTCAGAATAATGAAGTAACATCAGGGAGCTTAATGGCAAAACAAATAAATAAATAACTAATTTATTATTCATTTCTTAAACTCCAGCCTTAGGATTTTTTTTATTTTATTATTTGATTAATCTTAATTAATCTCTAAAATTCAGTACATCCCTTCTTGCAATATTATTATTAAATAATACTAATAATAATGTATGTGTTTAGCAGAGACATGTATTAATGTTTTGTCCGATACAGACGTGATTAGAGACAGATTTCTGGTTTTACTTCTAACGACTTTATCCCCCTTGTCTTTCGCTTTATGTAAAAAAAATAAATAAAAGCACTTTCTCAATTTTATTTTAAATCAAAACGTACCACAGGGCAAACATTAGGCATGGAATAACAATATCTCTTCAGCAAAACTCATGCCTCTGCGAAGTGTGATTTCGTATTATTAAGATGAAAAAGCTCACAGGTTTTGCATTTCAGTGAGAATCACAGTCATTTTGTATTCTGAACGGTTGACAGACAGTGATCGTGGATGCAATTAAAAAAAAAAGAGATTGCTTACTACCATCTCCTGAGTTATTTTACACACTGAACGCCGAGCTGGTAAATCTATACGTACACCAGTTATTTTATAGATTTACTGATTTTACACATATACATATTCAAAAACACATTTCTTTAACAAACAGAGACATATTTATTTAGGCATCTAATTGCTCCTTGATCATAAACATGGAAATTTGCAATCGTCAAACTTATGAGTGAGAGCACGCTAAGAGAAAGTGGCTGTACTTGAAAACTGACTCTGTGCTCTGTCAGAGACGCACAGCCGCTGCACGCCACCGGTCTCCTCTGTGTGAGAGTTTGAGGGGCTGCGTTTCCCTGTTCCACTCTCACCTTGGTCGAGTCCGACTCCTTCATGACCATGTAGGGTTCACAGCACTCCCCAATGTCCCCTTGCTGCAGCACTTTCTCCAGCTGGGAACACAAAGTAAGACACGCTCAACGTGGGGCTGGACGCACCTCCTCGGGGTCACAGGACGCAGGCTGGGTCCGAGCGAGCCAGCCGGCCCGCCGCAACACAGCATCTAAACCACAGTGCAGCCCACCTTGATCACAAGGAAGATCTCCGAGGAGGGGTAGGTGATGGAGAAGATGGCTGACCTGGCCAGGGTGGAGATGGCCGTGTAGGGATTGTGGGACCGCAGCAGCCCCTTCACCTGGTCGCAGTTCAAGTCGAAGTAGAAGTTCTCGGAGATCTGCGCGGATCAACAATGCATTGGATCAGAACCTGTGGGAGGGTTAAGGCGACTCCCCCAAACCACCCCGACACCCGGTAAAGAAATGTTCCCCAGGGCCGGGGGCAGCGTCGAAGGATTTTAAAAAGGATTTTAAAAACAGGAACTGACCCCAACCCAGTGTGGACAGCACTGGACAGAGCAAAGGCGAAGTGTTGTGTTTGCGCAACACCGCACAGAGCTCCGTAACACTTCAGTGCGTTTTTTGGAGACCAGGTCGACCCCCAAGAAGCAGGGAGCACCTTCAAGGGTCTGCAGCGCCAACACTTACCTTCTTTTTTTCCTTCACATCGTACAGGGCCAGGACACCGAAGATAGGCTCGATCTCAATTTCAAATCTGAAAAACAAACACACAAGCGCAAGGTGCAGCCAGAAGACCAACACAGGAAAAAAATCGATATGGAAGGTATAATATATACATCTACGGCCGTGATACAGGAGAGTCAACTAACGTACTCTTTTATCTTGTGTAGAAGCACTTTGAAAATCACTTTGACAAACACTGCATGCTTTCCTGAAGATATAAGCAAGAGAACAAACTCAAAGACGGCACTCACTTTAAAGACAGACACTTGACCAGAATCCTCTGTCCAAAGTGTTCTTTTGGAACCTCTGGGACGGTGCAGCGTTCCACTGCTTCATCCTGTCAAGAGCACAGAAACAATACATATATATGTGTGTGTGTGTGTTACCATTTCAAAAGGGGTAGTACGGTTTTAACCCCTTCAGGTACACAAAGAATGGAGCGCTTGTCAGGAACCTGACAATTTGGATGACCAGTTCAAACCGGTCAGTAAAATTTAAACCCTGATTCGTGCACCTCATTGCAAACAATAAGAAAGTTGGCATGTTTTTTTATTTGTGGTACACGTGACCCCCTTGTAAAATCAATGCATCCGTCCTTAAGTTAGCTATTTCTTTTTTTTTTCATTCTTGTTTTAAACTGATCAATTCTGTGTCATGTGACTCAGGGTAGAATTGCATCATCATGATCAGACATGCATTGACTGACAACGGTTTGACAGTCTTTTGCGATGTCTGAAGAGGTCACGTTTGTCGTTGAATTAACCACGTTTCTTTTAGTATTTCTAACTGAGTCACCCTATAGAACAAACTCATTTTGCTTCATAAAGTCGAATGAAACCTGCTGAATAATGTTGCGTTAACATATCGAATCACATACTGCTTTGTAGTTATACAAGCTTACCGAAAAAAATGTCAAACTGAAAAATGTTACATTTCAAAATCTAACATTTACTGTGCTACTAGCAGTGTGGAGTAGTGGTTAGGGCTCTGGACTCTTGACCGGAGGGTCGTGGGTTCAATCCCCAGTGGGGGACACTGCTGTTGTACCCTTGAGCAAGGTACTTTACCTAGATTGCTCCAGTAAAAACCCAACTGTATAAATGGGTAATTGTATGTAAAAATAATGTGATATCTTGTAACAATTGTAAGTCGCCCTGGATAAGGGCGTCTGCTAAGAAATAAATAATAATAATAATATTATGGCTTCCAGTAGACTTTTGCGATGCCATTTTTGTTCTTTGATTACATGATGTAAAATACAATAAATTACGTTCGTATTATTATTATTATTTTTTTAATGTCTCAATCCTAAAATTCTAGGTGATGCAACACATTTGACCGTAGCTGTGGACGGCCGGACTCTCCAGCGAGGTGCCGACCTCATCAGGGGCTTGGAAGAGAGCCAGCAGCTCCGGGTGGCGACTCTCCCTCCTCTGCTCCTTGTTGCGTCGGTCGATCTCCTCCGAGGCTGTGTGGTCGAGCAGGCAGGGCAGGAGGCCGTCCGCAGTGCAGTTCTTCAGGTCGAAGATGCTGGAGGCCCAGCTCCCTCGGGGCGTCCCCTCGAGAGACACGGAGCGGCGCTTCAGGTCCTCCTCAACACACAACAACAAACAATGATATTCATTTCCCTCCTCCGGGGGCTAGGTGGCGCCACTTCACTAATCTTCTTTAAAAACCCATGCCGAGGACAAACAATTTTTTCACGATAAACTATTTCAAAATTTTAACAAGTACTATATAGCTTTGGAACAACACAGTACAGTATCACAGTAAAATAAATCAGATAAACCACATGAAATGACTAAAATAAAGAAACTCTTGTCATCCATACATTGATTTCCTTTTTATACATTTAATTACATTAAGTGTTCTGTGAATGTATATGAATATTGTCAATTTGGCAAACGAATACATTTCAAGCAGTTTTTAAGACAAAGAGAAGCAGTAACTAAACAAGAATGAATCACAAGCTTTCAAGTGGTCTTCTTCAGTTGAAAGTAGGAAAGAGAGATTGGAGGTTTACATTGATTATTCAGTTAGTCCAATACAAGTTATCAACACTCTTCTTTTGACATCTGTGGACTGATATCATTTCATCCAAGCAGTTTTTTTTTTTTCAAATATTAAAATATTTGCACTGTTAAAAAAAAAAAAAACTACTTTTTGAAGTCTGTTTGAACCTCAAAACAAAAAACGTACATTTTCTTTCAGAGAGGAATATAAACCATTTTGAAATCCCTCAAAGCCCTGCTCCTCGTGGAGCGGTCGGTCGATCACGGCAGACCTCAGAAAGAAACGTTACCTGATCGTCCTGACTGACTCTGTCGTCCACAACCTCATCCAGCTCGAAGGTCTGCTTGCACAGGCCTCTCTGTCTCTCCCTCTGCTTCTCAGACGTGTTGGGGGTGTGAACTGTGCTGTAACGCTGGTACCTGAAAGAGGGACAACATCCTAGTTTATCACGGATTGTTATAAATGTTACCAGACTAAAAGGTAATCCCTTAAAATGTAGGAGGCTGTGTGGTCCAGTGGTTAAAGAAAAGGGCTTGTAACCAGGAGGTCCCCGGTTCAAATCCCACCTCAGCCACTGACTCACTGTGTGACCCTGAGCAAGTCACTTCACCTCCTTGTGCTCCGTCTTTCGGGTGAGACGTAGTTGTAAGTGACTCTGCAGCTGATGCATAGTTCACACACCCTAGTCTCTGTAAATCACCTTGGATAAAGGCATCTGCTAAATAAACAAATAATAATAATAATAATAATAATAATAATAATAATAATAACAACAACAACAACAATAATAGGCTGCAAGAAGATTGAAAAACTGGTCTTATGGTGTGCCAAACAATCCGCACAAGAAAATCAGTTTAAATATCACTTACCTCCTCTGAATAATGACCCAGTCGTCTGTATAGACTCCCAGTGAGTCCCTCACGCGTGAGTCCAGGGCACTGAACAAACAAGAAGAAAATCATGCGCTGTTTTTTTAACGAGCTATATAGCGTGGGCTGTATTGTTTTTTCACGGTCAAAAAATAATTATTTCAAGGTATTTACCGACTTTTATTATATAATATTTATAATATTTATTAAAGCAGAAAAAAAAAATCGCGTTGTCACATTCCGAATGTATCATTTTCTCTAGTTATGCAACAAATGTTCCTCAAGCATTACTAGACAGACAATCTTTAGCAGAAATATTTAATTTTTTTACAAACTAGCTTTTTATCTTTTCTAATTTTACCATTAAAACCACATTTTTTGTCTCTAATTTGTGTTTTATTACATTTTGCAGCGTTTAATGTAATGGTTTAGTTCAGTTTTTGGTTTTTTTAAAGTGTGAAGCGATTTGGTTATCCTTGTGGTGAAAGGCACTATAGAAACGTGAATTGTATTGCATCGGTCACATGACACTGAGCTGGCAGTATCAGAGCTCTGCTCCCTCTTTCTCTCTCTCTCACTCACTCCTCCTCCTCGTCCGGTAGGCCTGGCTCCAGTGTCCGGCACTCCCTGGGCTCCAGCGCCACCTCCAGGTCATCCGGGGGGAAGTCGAAGAGCTCTCGGAGGGGACCAGGTCCCACCGCGGGGGGATGTGTGCTCAGATAGTCCTCGAAATCCACCGGCTCCACCACCTCCGTCAGGGGCACCTGCAAAACACACACGGCCAGACATACACTGTGAAGCATGAAATGCAAAACGTGCACAATTACTCGGTTTATATACAACACATGCAGTAACCAGGGATGGAAATAAGACTCCCGTTGCACAGCGGTTTTGATCCAATCCTGGTTTTGCTTTGAGTTTAATAAGACACACACTTGAGCTTGTTAGCTATACACACTGTGGCTAATCAAGCTCATAGTAAAGTCTGGAATGGGTGAAACCGCTATGCAACAGGAGTCTGATTTCCATCCCTGTATATAAGAGAGCACCAAACTGCATGCTGGTAAAAGGCCAAGATGAAAAAAAAATTAAGAACAAACTCAGCATTCTGAATAGAAGCCAGAAGTGAGTTCTATAGAATTTCAAACAAGTTCCTGGAACTGCTAAGAGACTGTTATGAACAGATCTCATAGTACGGGCATGTTTGTAAGGGATAAGTAACTCAGACAAGTAAGCAGGACCAAGGCATTCATTATCAATCTCTCTCTGCTCCAGCTGCGTGGGAATATTATTAATATGACTGAATGGACGCTGTCCCAGAAATGTAATATAGCTGGTTACTTTGATTGTATATTAAAAAAAAAAAAAAAATGACTAGACAAAGTTTTAATATCAGCTACAATAAACCGGACAAGCGCAGATTGAACATCCTGAGTTCAAGAGGTCTCTTGGGAACTCTCTGTATTAAGAGGCAGGGGTACAGCGGCGGTCTGTGTGGTTTAGCGGTTTTTACAGCGGTTTCCTCTTAGTCGTGAATAACAGCCTCCTTCTCCAATCCACTTCCTGTACTTGCAAAAAAAAAAAGCAACTCTGAATTGAAGTAATGCTGCTGTATCTAAAAAAAAAAAAATGTATTTTTAGTCTTGCAAGGAAGTATTTTGGTTTGTAGGTTTCTCATGGTAACTTCTGTTATCTTTGGCACAGCCCTTATAAAAGTTTACCAATGTGTTTTTGACACGCTTTCCCCTGGTTATACAATCCATTTACCAGAGTTTATCCTGGTTTGCCATGTTTATTAACATGCTTTACTAGACCTCGCTATTCTTTACCATACTATGCTGTATTATACTTTGCTATGTTTTTACGATGGGAAACTTTTATAAGGGAGTACCTGGTCTAAGCAGCAACTTGCTAACAACTATCCGTCACACTCTGAGAGCGTGATTGTCCGTTTCCAAAAAGCAGGACTTATCAAGTACTAGCCTTACTGGGATTAACTGTCAACACCAACCCCCCGAACCTGGGACCCCCGGACCACCCCAACCCCTCTGAACCAATCTTCACAGGAATCTGGTTCCTCAACAGATTTCTCAAGAGAAATACATACAGGAAAATACAACAATGAGGGTGCCTGTCTTCCTGAAGAAAATATGTCAGAAATGCAGTCGCCCCCCCACCCCACCCTGCCTCTGGAGACATGCGTGCTCAGAGCGAGCGGTCAGGGGAAAGTAAACTGTGAGTGTAACCCCCCGCCCCCAAACACAGCCGCACAGAGCAGCACTCACACCTCCCCTGTCCACAACACAAGCATTCTCCCACACAGCACTGGACGTGCTGTTCTTGCAGGGGCAGCAAGGGGGCGAACATTATCAACTCCAGTACAGGGCTCTCTCAGGATTGAAGTAATGAAACCTACATCTGCCAACCCCATTCAATACAGAACTGCTGGGAAACTTCCTGTAAAAATATAAATCGCTTAGAGTTTATTCCTACGTCTTCCCGGCGATTGTTTGATATCACGGTATTTTTTATTGGTTAAGTCAACAACAGGGACGGCTGCTTTAGAAATGATTTTGATACAGTATTTACGAATGGACTTATTTTAAATGAATATATATATATATATATATATATATATATATATAAATATAATTTTGTTGAATTATATACAGTGACATATTTACTGTTTTCCAACAAGAAAGGAACTTTTAAATCAATTAGATTTTTTTTTTTATTGTTTATGAATTGTGTATTTCAATTAAAAAAAAAAATAATAAAATCAGTACAGTACTGATATTGAATTAACCAGAAGGAACAAAAAAAAATAGCACAAGACAGAACAAATGATAGAAAGACAGACAAAAAAAAGAACAAAACGAAAACATAAAGAAAAAAGAATGACAGAAAGCAAAGAGCGACAGGAGGAAAGGATCAGAACAGAATAGAAAGAACAGAACGACACAGAGCAAGCCAAAAGCAGCCGGGCAGCCGCACAGACAGAGAGGGAGTGTTTGGCAGGGAGGTATGAGCAGCTGTTCACTCACAGATTGCTGGGAGCCGCTCCTTTTCTTGGACAGCTGAGGAGACCCTCCATATTCCCGGGAAACCTGCTTCCTCACTTCAGCTGCCACCGTCCTGAGAGAGAGAGACAGAGAGAGAGAGAGAGATAATCACTGTCTCGCTGAGAGAAAGGCCAGGAATTCACCTCTGCCAGCCTGCAGTTCCGATCCCGCTGCAGTGCAAGACGGCCTGGGTAGATATCAATGAGACACCCCCTGGATATTTATTCGGCCTCCACCAAACTCAAAACCCTCTGCAAATCGCACGTTTCAGCGGGGTTGGAAATAAGACTCCTATTGCATAGCAGTTTTACCCATTCAAGGTTTTAATGCAAGCTTGATAAGCCGCAGTGTACAGGTAACAAGCTCAGGTGTGTCTTTTTATTAAACTCACAGTGAAACCAGGAATGGATCACACTGCTTGCAAGCTGAGTCTTATTTCCATCCCTGTTCCGGGAACAAGCAACTTTTTTTGTTTTTTTTATTTCACAGAAATTTTAGAGAAGGAGGTGCTGGTTTATAAAAAGGGAGGGGCGATCAATGGGTTACCTAGTCATGTTGCTGAAGGAGACTCTTCTTCACACAGAGAGTGGGGAGGGGATGGAATGGGTTGCCTAGTCATGTTGCTGAAGGAGACTCTTCTTCACACAGAGAGTGGTGAGGGGATGGAATGGGTTACCTAGTCATGTTGCTGAAGGAGACTCTTCACACAGAGAGTGGTGAGGTGATGGAATGGGTTACTTAGTCATGTTGTTGAAGGAGACTCTTCTTCACACAGAGAGTGGTGAGGGGATGGAATGGGTTGCCTAGTCATGTTGCTGAAGGAGACTCTTCTTCACACAGAGAGTGGGGAGGGGATGGAATGGGTTGCCTAGTCATGTTGCTGAAGGAGACTCTTCACACAGAGAGCGGTGAGGGGATGGAATGGGTTACCTAGTCATGTTGCTGAAGGAGACTCTTCTTCACACAGAGAGTGGGGAGGGGATGGAATGGGTTACCTAGTCATGTTGCTGAAGGAGACTCTTCACACAGAGAGTGGTGAGGGGATGGAATGGGTTGCCTAGTCATGTTGCTGAAGGAGACTCTTCTTCACACAGAGAGTGGGGAGGGGATGGAATGGGTTACCTAGTCATGTTGCTGAAGGAGACTCTTCTTCACACAGAGAGTGGGGAGGGGATGGAATGGGTTGCCTAGTCATGTTGCTGATGCTGAATCACTGGGATCCTTTAAGACCCGAAAAGATCTAAATTATGTTCGTACAGAACCCTAAAATTCCAAGCGATGCAAACCCTCTGGCCAGAGCTGTACATGTGTTTGATTTTTGTGCATGTCTCTGAACGAAAGAATGAAAGTCTGCCAGAATAACCATACAAATCCGTTCACAAAGGAAAACCTGTAGTTTTATTACTAAATAAGAAACACCCAGCCTGCTATTAGGCCTGAGTCTGCGCCAATGCTCCAAAATTACGTTGCAATGACTAACTGCAACGGTCTCTCTCGAATTATTTAGAAAGCCCAAGCACCCGAGGGAGGGGTGCAGTGTACAGCACACCAGGGTGGGGCACTTGACTCCGAGCGAGGCTGCAGCACAGCCAACAAAATCTGGGTGTTAACTTCTCACGCATTTTCATATAAAACAATTCACGAACCCAGCCAACACTACAGGTAGACATTAGATCATCGACTGCTGTATGTTTCACCGGTATTTAGCTTCTAGAGTTTAACTCCAATGCCCATTTCCGTATCACATCAAGGCTTCGCCACCTTTCTATATTATTATTTTATTTTCAAATCCAGCCTCGCAAGCCAGAATTTTTCGTAAGCAGAACATTGTGTTGGACAGGGAAGGGAATCTAGTTACTGAATTTTTTTTTTTTTTCTCTCATTTTCAAAACTGCTTGGGCATCAGGGGGTTAATATCCTATTCCACGTGTACGACTGTCTGTTCATCGTTCGTCGTGCTGAATTTGGACAGCGCAGGCTGCTGCCAGAGTGGTTTGTGTAATCCGCTGGAGACTGCATTGCGTCTTATCTCTCGGACGAGCTTCGGGGGGTCGTTGGTTTCCCATGGATCGCCTGGCTGCAGATGTGAAAATGAATCATTCCTGCCCTCGCTGTCGCTTGTTGAGAAACAAGCACACAAGCGTTCTCTCCCGCGGTGTCTGCTCTGGAAGACGCTGTGAAGTCGGAGATGAAGTCTGTGACGGATGGAGCCAGCTGCTGAAACCACTGAGAGCTACAGTAGCACATCAGGTTTTACAGCACCGACGTTGTGGAATGATCTGCTACGATTTGTAAGGGAGGCACCATCTGTTGCTGCTTTTTAAATTAAGATTAAAAGACGCATTTTTATAATTTAGCAGATGTATTTAAAAAAAATACAATTACACAGCAGTCAGTCGCATATCGGACTGCGGAGGGACCAGAGGAAGGGTGGAGATGTAAAAAGTCAGATAAATGAATCCTGTTTTAAACCCCATTACACACAGCTGTAACCATTACTACAGTCACACAATTGTTTTGAGATTCAGCTTTTATCAGGGAGCTCCCCTAAATCCCTTGTTTAGAAAGATACAGGGTATGAATGCTTGTGACAGGGTAGCCGTCTGCCGCGCGGGTGCATGCATTCGCTGCTGAGTGACAGGCAGGAGATCGAGACGGAGGCTGATACGCCCCCTGCAGGCGAACAGGATTTATTTACATATCAACACACTGAACAGCTCACGTGACACTACCAGCAATGGCAGCGCACGGAGCACACACAACACAGTGCACGAAACCTTCTGTGGGATCTCTGAACTAATCTTCACAATATACATTTGCACAAAAAGCCCGGGTAATTTACACAGCAGCAAAATGACGTTACTGAAGAGCTTGATGACGGAGGATAAACGGGTAGGCCGGACATGCGACGGATTACTGTACTACACTTAAATAAAACTATAATTATCACTGCTTTTTAAAGCAATAATTAAAATGACTTACTATTTTACTGTATGCAATTTAAGGAGGCGTTAGTATTTTGTCATCTTGTTTTGTATGTGTTTCAGTTTTGTTACCTGTAAAGCACTTTTAAGGCGATTTATCTCGAAAGGCGCTACAGAAGTAAGATTGATTGGCTATTGCAGAAGTATCAGTGCCCAAAGAATTGACTGGGGTTGTAATGACCTAAAAAGAGGGGCTCTTAATACGGCTTTAAAATGTTTAAACGCTATCCTATTTACACAAGGAATTGAGCAGCTGTTCAAATGGTTTCTTCTTCAAACACATTTGAGAGCGACTCGAGCATCACGAGGAGGAAACTGGCCATTTGGACAACCAGATCCAACCTAGTCAGTACATATGAAACCCTATTTCGTACACCTCCTTGCAAAAAAACAAAAAGTTAGCATTAAATGTTATTTGTGGGACACGTATGTACCTTAACGGGATAACACTTTTTACTATTTTCTTACCTGGCTTAAAAAAAAAAAGTTAGGAATTTAGTTCCGATTTACTTTCTGATTACTCTCAAACTTTTTTTTTTTTTTTTTTTTAATATATATATATATATATATATATATATATATATATATATATATATATATATATATATATATATATAATTTTCCCTATATAACAGCTCTGAGCGTCAGCACAGGGTCTTGAAGGAGGTCCATGTTACTTGTAATTTGTTTTCATGTTGTATAAAGTCACAGCTGGACTCGGTTCAGAATCTCAGAGTCTCTGGTCTGTTGTTTTGAGCTTTCTCATTAGTCACACTCCCTCCCCCCAGGCTACAGGAAGCCCCACAATCAGCAGACACTTGGGAGAGGAGAGGAGCGAGGGGCCCCCCCCCGACAGAATCGCTTGGAACGAACAAAACAAAATGAGTCCTGATTTCACAATCTTTCAAGCTGCCCAGTGCCTTAAGGTCAACAGCATCTCCTGCTTACATAGCCTCACCTCGATCTCAATGCTTCTTCGAAACAAACCAGCACCGCTTCAAAAGCATCAAGCAGGCAAACATGACCACGCTTCTATTCATTCATGTAAAGACCGATGCATCAAGGACTACTCTACAGAATCTCTCTCTGGTCTTACATAGGCCATTTGATATGGGAACCAGCTTTATTTTATTATTTATTTCTTAGCAGACGCCCTTATCCAGTGAGACTTACAATTGTTACAAGATATCACATTATTTTTACATACAATTAACCATTTATACAGTTGGGTTTTCACTGGAGCAATCTAGGTAAAATACCTTGCTCAAGGGTACAGCAGCAGTGTCCCCCCACCTGGGATTGAACCCACGACCCTCCGGTCAAGAGTCCAGAGCCCTAACCACTACTCCACACTGCTTCCCCAATGACATTATACTACTGCAGCACTTGTGTTGCCATTACAAGCCAACTTGGAGAAGTACTGTAGTAATATTTTGTTTTTGAATATATTGAAAGAATATCAATGCAAAAGTCATGTTGATCCCAGCAGTAAAAACATAAAGACTGCGAGTGAATGATTTCTGCTAGGCACTCCCTTTGTCGAACCACGCACTGCGCACCCAGCACCACGCAGGGTTAAATTACACCGCTCAGCAAAGCCAGGAAAACCGGCAACGCTCTCCACCCTTTCCTGGATTTCCTCGTCGCAACAGATCTGGAAATGGGTTAGACTTCTTTAAAACACAAACAAACAGACCTATCCAGCAAGCTCGGACTGCAGCACGCCGGTGAAGCCGAATGTGTACTGTAAATATGCCGAGTCTGCGATAACATGCTGTACACACAAGCCTCTTTCATGATTAGCAGGTTTAAATCTGTCATCAAGACAAGAAGCCAGCCAGCAGGCTGTACCGACGCAGAACGACACTCTCGTCAGATCTGGGGAGATTGAAACGAAGCACTGGATGCAAAAATGTGTCTGTGGAAATAGTCCTACTGCTAAAGAATGCGCTTTGCAATGACACTTAAATGTGCTTGGCGAGACTTTAAACCTTACACTAAAAATAACTTTTCATGTATTTAACAGATGCCGGAAGCTGATGTCTTATTAATGAACAAAGGGATTTAAAGGGATTTTGCCATGGTCTGCTGTTTAAATGCACGCTTCCTTAAATAACTGAAACGATAAATAATCCCTTCTTAAAAAAGACAAGACACCCACTAGTGCAGCGACAGTCCAAATTTTATTCATTTACAGCTACGACTTGGGGGGTTATCTGTTCGTTATTGTAGTTATATACATAACAATGCCCAGTGTTGAAACAGACAGCAGCATCGTCCACTCAACACCACAGCAGCTAAACACATTCCTAAACAAATGTATTACTACAGTTAAAATGCAGTAATACTGGATCACGTTTTAACAAGCATGAAAACATGGGGTGGGGGGGTGGCCCCTTTTTTTTGGGGGGGGGGGGGGGTAGCCCCTTTGTCATCCCTTATTTAGCCCCCCCCCAAAAAAAGTTTGACAACTCTGTCTTAAACCAAGAGCTTTTAATCACTTTCTTAACCCTTACAGTCCTGAATTATTTTTGGCCGAGCTGAAGAACACAAAAGGAATTTCACCAAAATATTTGAATTGTGTAACGGGAGTATTTTAAAAACTTTGAACTGTGCTATGGCTAGACAGCTCACAACACAACACAGCTCACCTCAGGAGGCTGTGTGGTCCAGTGGTTAAAGAAAAGGGCTTGTAACCAGGAGGTCCCCGGTTCAAATCCCACCTCAGCCACTGACTCATTGTGTGACCCTGAGCAAGTCACTTAACCTCCTTGTGTTCCGTCTTTCGGGTGAGACGTAGTTGTAAGTGACTCTGCAGCTGATGCATAGTTCACACACCCTAGTTTCTGTAAGTCGCCTTGGATAAAGGCGTCTGCTAAATAAACAAATAATAATAATAATAACACTGCACACTTAAGTGAGCTGCATCACTCCCTCTCATTCTGAGCTCACAGTTTCATCACAAGGGTCTCTGGTCCCTTTCGTTTCCCTCCTTCGCTGACGATGTACTGCAAAGGCGAAGCAGCCCAAGGAACCACAACGAGATGCCTTTTAAATTATTCACATGCATTGCAGCGCAGTCAGACCAGGGCTGTTTGTCACTGCAGCAGAACAGTGGAGCATTGTCGTTGATCAAAATACACAATAGCAGCAGGATCCTATTCCACAGCACAGTGCTAGGCACTTGCTTTGTAACGAGACCCAGGATCACACAAGCAGTCCAGTGTCATCGCGATGCAGACAGGCACCAGGGTGATTCACCAATCATTGAATGTGTGATTGAGGCTGGCAGAATAAACTCAGCGATGCTCAATAACCAATGAATGCCTCCTTAACTGCTGACGAAGAGAAGGGTCCCATGCTTTTACATTTCCCGTTATAATTCCTAATGCCGGTTTGCCAGGCCGCCTTCCACAGTTCAGTCCAGAGGTGGTTCTTCCACTCCTGGTCTTTGTTCCAACCCTGTTCTAAATCGTTGAATTGATCCAATTAAATCTGCATTTAGACCGGAAGATCCAGTGTTACCTGTTAAACCTGGAGTGGAATAGACCTCCAGGACTGGGATTGATTGGACATCCCTGGTTTAGCCTTCTGCGCACTCTGGCTTTATTATTATTATTATTATTATTTATTTCTTAGCAGACGCCCTTATCCAGGGCGACTTACAATTATTACAAGATTTCACATTATACAGATATCACATTATTTTTACATACAATTACCCATTTATACAGTTGGGTTTTTACTGGAGCAATCTAGGTAAATTACCTTGCTCAAGGGTACAACAGCAGTGTCCCCCACCTGGGATTGAACCCACAACCCTCCGGTCAAGAGTCCAGAGCCCTAACCACTACTCCACACCGCTGCTTATTAGACAGAAGGCTGCGTTTGCACTCCAGTTTGTTTGCCCCCCCGTGTTTCCGCACAGTATCAGTAAACATGACTGAAAATGAAAATGCAATATTCCTGTGCGCATCTAATCAAAACTGGCCGAGCAGGTTTGGCAACACAAGGGCATAGCATTGGTAAAACGACACAAAAGGGTAGTATTTTTTAACATGCTTCATTTTGAAAACACACACTCGCGCCAACACTATAGTTTCCTAAACTACACTGCAGTAAATACTACACTATCTGGAAACGATCGTGTTTTGAGGACGGCGCTACGGTATTTTCGTACAGTACAGAAAACAGATGGCAAGGTGCCAGTAAAGATCCTACTCGAGACAGGTAGCATATGCGGTTTTGTATTGCTTTGTTGTTTTGAACCCAAAAAGACACGACCTCCTTTTAATACAAGCCGGTTATCTGGAAAACTGGAGCACGAAATGAAACGGGTTTTCAAACTACACCGTGTGAAATTGTGTTCGACAACAGGAAATGGTACACAATGCATTCTCAAACCGACCAGACGAAAACGAAGTGACACCGGCTTCAGTTTTAAGAAAGAGAGAAAAGTACTTAATTATAATGATTTTAAAACGGACTGTCTTTAACTTTAACTTCTTCTAAATACAAAATAACGCCCACAGACTTTTTATTGGGGTTTTTTCTCACGTACCCCGCCCGTAATACATGTTGTTAAAACATAAAAACGACAATGGTACTCATATAGTCTTTTTTTTATTACTTTGAAATATTATTATATATTAAAATATGTTTGTGTTGCTTAAATAAAAACCTGAACCTCAAAAAACACTTTTTAAAAACAGGAACAATTATTTAAAAAAGCATTGTCGTTGTACTTTGTCAAATCAGTTTGGATTAATTACGGAACACAGAGATGACTGTATCGAAAACTCCCAGTACAGTACAATGCAAACCAGACCACCAACAAACAACAAAAGAAACGATTGTTATGCCAAAAGTTACTGCAAAGCCTTTTAAAGCTTTTATATATAAAAAAATAATACTAAAAAAAATTGGCATTCATGTCAGATTTCAATTCATTGCTAAATCAGTGGGGAGTCAGAGAAGTGGACAAAACAAAGACATCTTAAAAAAACGTCTTTAAAAGGTTAAACGAACGCGTTTGAACCCGAGTCCGCTCCGGTGCTGTAAATACATTCATCGGAAAGAATGTTGCTGTTTGTGACGTACCTGTTTATTTTATGCGCGAAAGCCCTTCGCTCTGTGTTCGAAGCTGCCATCGTTCCTTCCCCATTCACCTTGTGTTCTGTTTCTGCAGGAGAGATTCGATTTCGATTATTCGAAGGGTGCTTTCCTCTTTCCTGCTGCGGGCAACACTGTGTGCCAGTGTCGCCCCCTGGGCGGGAGGAACGGGAATTTCACAGGATTTCACAATTACATTCGTATTCTGCTCCCGGCTGTGTTATCATTTACAAACATCGCAAATTAATCTCTAAAATAATTTCCAGTTATCTAAAAAAAAAATATTTACACAGAGAATTGTGAGGGTCCCAGTAATGTTGTTGAAGCTGACACCCTGGGGATCCTTCAAGAAGCTGCTTGATGAGATTCTGGGATCAATAAGCTACTAACAACCAAACGAGCAAGATGGGCTGAATGGCTTCCTCTCGTTTGGAAACTTTCTTATGTTCTAATAAAATATCTCTAAATGAACAGGGCGTTATTTAGGAGCTAGGTATGAAAACACGATTTTAAAGATATCTGTATCGGTTTGTAAAGACAGGGTTTTATTACTTAAAAGGAAATGATCTGCTTCCTATGCAATCCCGTGTTTCCTTTTAAAATATCACTGTTCACCGAGAAGGCTATCACACGCAGCGCCTACAAAGGTACCACGAAATGTTCCTGTCTGGATAACTGAGGAAGCCGGCACCTCTGGTCACTATTTATTTTATTTAAAAACGCTTATTCACTGCCAAACATGAACTACTTTAGATGTGTAATGGCTGCAGTATAGTATACTGGCCTTAGGTTTAGGGTCTGGGTGTTGGGAGAGGATTATTCACTGTTTTATTAATATGATAACCACAGTGCAGTGGCCTGACAGGAGCATTTGGTGGTACTTTGTAAGGACAGCGCTTTGGCACGGCCAGGGTCCCTAGTTATATAACGGACCTCTTATCCCCCTCCATCCCTGGGAGGCAGCTTAGATCCTCTGGATTGTTAAAATGCATGATTCCGAAACGTTTCAGCTGTGTGGAGCTTACCGCCAACTTTCATTAGAGAATTATTAGTTTATTTAGCAGACGCCTTTATCCAAGGCGACTTACAGAGACTAGGGTGTGTGAACTATGCATCAGCTGCAGAGTCACTTACAACTACGTCTCACCCAAAAGACGGAGCACAAGGAGGTGAAGTGACTTGCTCAGGGTCACACAATGAGTTAGTGGCTGAGGTGGGATTTGAACCGTGGACCTCCTGGTTACAAGCCCTTTTCTTTAACCACTGGACCACACAACCTCCTATAGAATCCACAACAGTAATTTAAAACTACCCTGGCTTAAGACGCATTTGTTCGCTGTATTAACTGATTTGACTGCAGTCTGTACTGTATTATAATACATCGTACTGTTATGATGATCGATTTTTACCTATATTTACCTATTTTATTGTATTTTTTATTTATGTATTTATAGAATTTAACTGATTAATTGTTATTCATGTTTTTTTGTAATTCTGAATAGTGTTTTGTACAGCACCTTGAGACACCTCGGTCTGAAAGGCGCTATAATACATTTAAATTATTATTATTATTATTATTATTATTATTATTATTATTATTATTATTATTATTATTATATCTTCATTTCAGTTTTAGATAGCTCAAAAATTAAATTAAGATATCTTCAAAATGGGCTGTTTTACAGATATCTCTTATTTATTTAAGACTGCGAATGATTTACAGATATGTCTGAACAGTTCAAGATATCTTGAAATGCAATTTGAGGATATCGCGATATGATCATTTGTCATGCCTTAGAAAACTACACGTGTCGGGTACAACTGGAAATGATTAAATAGAGTAATTATTAAATAAATAAATAAATAAATAAATAAATAAATAAACAAACGTTTCAACTATTAAATTGTATTTTTAAAGGTTACTTATTTATAAAATGTGGTACATGATATTACAATGACCACAGCACACATGAATACGACATTAGTCATTTTTGAATAAAAGATTAGTGTGCTCAGAATCCCCAAATAAAATTCATATAAAATGTGTACATGGTTTGACTCGTGCAGCGTGTACTGCAACGTGTACGGCTGAATGCGTTATAAGCTCAATGCTGCCATCTACTGGATTGAAACTGAACAGCGTTACCTGTAGCCAGTGCAGCACAGCCGCATTGTGTCTTCAGTAACTACAGAGACGCCAGCGAAGCATTTACACAAGATTCTGAGACTTCCATTTGAATGGGGTCTTGACAGCATCGCTGGCCGAATAGGGGATGTCGATGGGGGAGTCTGTGCAGGTTTCAAATACATGCCATCAAACTCTTGCAATAAACTCTCGGTTACCTGTTGCCAATGTAAAAGCTTGTGCTTCCATACACTGGCATGACTCAGCCTTGATATATAAACCACCATTTTTTTTTTTTTATTAGGATACCTGTGCATTTTTCAGCGGTTCCCTCTTCCTCCAGAAACCGTCCTCCGCTGTGCTCAAAGTCCTTGGAATCAGTTCTGTGTTCCGTCTCTCCGGGAGTAAGGGAGAGAAGAGATCTTCATTCGACCCACAGTATTGACCCGCCACCCTTTCCCATGCACACTGCCGCTACCTTTCTGGACGCTGTAGTCTCCTGATAGGCTGATATTAGTGGCCCCCGATGAAAAAAATGGCCCGAAGGTTTAAATTGGGGTTCATTTATGGTATGAGACTAGTTCATGTTTAATAATGGATCAATAAGCTACGAACAACCAAACGAGCAAGATGGACCGAATGGCCTCCTCTCGTTTGTAAACTGTAAACTCGTTTTAACAGAATACTGCTCACTGCGATTTTGACCCATGGTGTGTGTTGGAATTGATTAAGGAGAAACAGGAATTGGAACAGGGAATTGATTTTAAAAATGATTTTGGAATTGGAATTGGGAAACAGAACTCGACCCCAACCCTGTACAGAACCCCCTCCATTGGAACATTAATACATAAGCTGATCACAGTTGATAATAAGATGGGGACCCCCTAATTATATATGCATGACATCACTTCTGGGAATCCCCCTTTCACACCAGAGGCTCTGGTTCCCCTTTTAGAGTTCTATTCATACCCTTTTTCAAATCAAGAGGCTGGTGCACAAGGCTGTTGCATAAAATGTATTCATGCTTTTTTATTTATTTTGCTGTTTATAAAAATAATAATAATAATGATAACCCTGATTTTTAACACACTTCACAGTACCATACATTGTGAAATCAAATTAATATATATATATATAGAGAGAGAGATAGAGAGTTTAATATATCATTAACTGCAAAAATGCCTTTATTTCACAGAAATGGAAACCCCAGCATTTTAATAAATCTCTTTGAAAGACAAATTAATAATACCCGGTAATTATTATAATAATAATAATAATATTAATAATAATAATAATAATAATAATAACAAAAATAATTATATAATGATAATAAAAATAACTTAGACTTTGAAGTTTGTTTTGACACAGTTTTTTTTTTTAAACATTGTACACAATACAGCAATATAATGTACAAATATTACAATCATTATTTATGGTTACTTTTTCTTATTTTGAACAAGGTATGTGGTAGCAAACACAAAACACACCATTGTTCTAACAATATAAATAATAAAAGGGCACGGGTTAACCTGACCGATGCTCAAAACGATGCTTGAGCTGCAAAACTGCGATCTGATCAGCTTCAAGGTCTTGATTTTGTTTTTTCAAATGGGAAAGCCAGCCTGTCAAAGAGTGTGTTCAAAGAAGCTGGGCTGTTCCTCGGCATGTTTGAGTTGAATTTTGTTGCCCCTCTGCAAAGTGTTGCTGCAGCCACTAACACTTCTCTGTGCGCGATGCACATTTCTCGCCCCAGCGAATTTAAATCGCAGCCCGTTAGCATGCAATTTAGACCTTGAGAAAGACTTTTATGTTCTCATTTTAAAAAAAGGTAGCATTTAGGCCAGTGTTGCTGTATTATACGGCACTGTTAGGTTCGGAACATTTTAGATAAGACCCAACATTTCCAGAAAAACCAAATGATAAAGTCGTGTAGAAATCCACCTGTGCTCTACATTACATCGCGGTACACAACAGCAGGGTCGCCTCAGATCAACACAGCGTTCGCCTTTGCAGTGACAAAACCTTGGGACGGTTAACCCAGCTGCTAAATAGCTGTGTCTGCTTGTAAGGATTTAGGAACAGGGTTCATGGTTCTAGCCTTTCCCCTTTCCAAAACTGTGAAGGAACAGTGACTAGCTACCCTGGCCAGCTCTAATCTCAGTCCAGCCAGCTCAAAATTAGTGCTGATCAGGGTCAAACCAATTGATACTCTGTGACAAAGCAGTTTCCAAGTTTTTGGATAACCAAGATATATGGGGTGGGGAGGGGGGTGGGAACATATGAATAAAATGAATAAACAGCTGCGATCATCTGGTTTAATAAAGTGCGTGACTAATAATGCATGGTTGTGATTTGCTTGTCTTTGCAGCTGCTTCGAGAACATTCGCTCAGTGCCATTTTAATATATCAAATGCATCGCTCATCAGGTACCTTTGGATCCAGGTTCTCTGACTCTGAAAGCTTCCAGCTCGTTGTTTATTACACTGATCAAGCTCATCCCTACAGCAGGCCTTCTGTAGGGATGGCTATACACAGTGAGGTCTGGAAGTCAGATCAGGAGTGATCTAGTTAGTATACAGCAATACAGGGGGGTACCGTTGGAACAAAAACCAGGACACCGGCTCTCCAGGACCAGGATTGGACACCCCTGCTGTAAATCATGGGGGGGAACACCATGCTCTATTTCCAATCCCGGTCCTGGAGGGCCATTCCACTCCAGGTTTAACAGGTAACATAAGCAAATTAACTGCTTCAGGGTCTGGATGGAGGTTCAATGAAACCCACACAGAATAGGGTTGGAACAAAGACCAGGACTGGAACGCCCAACTTTGGCCCTGGATGAGATGGTCCAGGTTCCAAGGTATTTTGGGTCGTTTTTTTTGTATTAAATGCTTTTAATAAAACGTGTTTGGTTGTTTAACTGTCTATCAGATGTGGTTTGGGTTTCTTTGCATGCACGGTGTTTGAAGAGACTGTACCCCTGATTATAAGAAGGCAAATCACCTCTAAATAAGTATTACTCTGTTCAGCTCCTCCAATACAAAGTGTGTCCAGACTACATGGACAAACCGGCATGTTCGCAAATGCCATCGCTTTAAAAAAAAAAAAAGGGACAAAACTAGAATGGATTTTACTTGCAATGGTGTGGAATCCATCCAAATAGATGCTACTGTGGGGGAATGGAGTCTGATGGAGATACAGAGGCAGCAGTGTGGAGTAGTGGTTAGTGCACTGGACTCTTGAGCAGATACAGAGACAGCAGTGTGGAGTAGTGGTTAGTGCTCTGGACTCTTGACCGGAGGGTCATGGGATCAATCCCCAGTGAGGGACACTGCTGCTGTACCCTTGAGCAAGGTACTTTACCTAGATTGCTCCAGTAAAAACCCAACTGTATAAATGGGTAATTGTATGTAAAAATAATGTGATATCTTGTAACAATTGTAAGTTGCCCTGGATAAGGGCGTCTGCTAAGAAATAAATAATAATAATAATAATAATAATAAAAACAGAGTCTGATAATGAACACTGTAACTGTGTAAGTGATCGCTGGCATTCTGCATTGCAATGCACTGTCCTGCAATGGTGTGCAGAGAGGCACGATGACGTTATCGGAAGAGTGATTCTGAGTCCTTGAAAGCTGTGTGACCCGATAGCCACTACAGAAGCAGCAGGTTCAAAATATAAAGCTCCTGCTATTCACCCCCAAATACTGCACTGCTTTTGGCATACCACACTGTTAGCATTTCACCCCAAAAAAACTGCAGTTTTTTTAATTTTGTCATGGGGCATTAACCCTTTAGGAGCAGAGGGATCTCTTTGACACATCTTTAAATGACTCCCAAGCTTTCACCTGACTTGTAATGGAGGGTTGAATGCCTTCTGAGGTGATACCACAAAGGAAAGTTAAGATAGAACCTTTGGCTGATTATGTCATACAGTTGAAGGCATTAGCTGAAAAGTTTATCTGCTTGACTTCCACTTCCAAACAGCTACAACCTGATCACAAACTCCAAACAGAAAATCATGACAGCGATAGGAGCTGCTCTAGTGTAATTTGCTTGAGGCCAGTATTTAATTCTTTCCCCTTTTTATATTGTATGTCATTTAACCTAACCCCTCAATTTTCCCACAATAGGTGCACCTCAAATGTCACAGTTATTAGTTCCTCCAAGGTTCAGAAAGCTTACAAAGAAAACAAATGCAAAAAAAAGTGCAATGTTGACACACATTTCATAATCTGTTATTAACAAGAATAAGTCTACAGTGTCTGATTTGTCTAATTTCTTTATACAATGTAAATATACAGAGAGAGAGAGAGAGAGAGAGAGAGAGAGAGAGAGAGAGAGAGAGAGAGAGAGAGAGCAGCCATTTAAATCTCACCAGGAGCGTTTTCAATCTCACCACCACAGAAAAAAAACCGAAAAAAAAATGCTGATGCACTTGTCTTTTATAGAATCAATAATTTACAGTCAAACATTACAGTATGTACAAAAACAATAGCAATACTACTACTTATAATAATAATAAAAATAATAATCTAACAAAATTCCAACCCAACAAACAGAATCGTACAAAAATAAAAACTGTACGCGAACCATTCAACTCTTTTGAGGCTTTGCGTTCTTTTTTTCTTCAGAGAAAATGGCGAAAAACGAAGAAGAAATATCTGCTACAGTATTGTGTAAAAATTTTTTTTTCTTTGTTTTTTTCACCTATCCACAAACAGCGAAAGAATGCCACACTCAGAAACACGGTATGCACGACTCAACCTGTCCTGCCATTGCCAAGCTTTAAAAACAACACTTGAGTGTTAGTGCTCACTCAAGTGTGCCGCGTTCGTCACATTGAGAGAGCACACTCAAGTGTGCGCTAACACTGTTGTTTCTGATTGAGTTTTTCTGCACCTTTACATACAAGAATCTCAAGCCTTGCTGATATTTAGCAAGATGTGTGCGTGAGTTTGGCTTGTTTGTTCTTGGTTTAAATTTTCATTTTGAGATGTGCATACAATCCCTGCTTCAAACATGCGCTCCACAAGCAGTGAAAAACTATAAGGCATTGAAATAAATTGAAATAAATCCTCGCCCAGCTCTGTCTAGGCTGTGAAGCTTTGATTTGCTGCAGCATCAGCCTCGGTAGTCTAGTACTGCTTTAATGAAACTGTGAGACCGGATGGGAGACTTTGCACTGTAGCTGGTTAACAGTGACCAGCAGTCAGAATTGTTTCATGAACTCATATGAGAGCGTTTGGATAAGGATTACGCACTGAGAATAATAATGTCATTTCCCTGCTCCATCACGCTATTCAATCAATCTTCAATGAAGCGATGGAAATGTATGGTTTAAATGAAGAATTCAACTTATGATTTAGACTCTTTTTCTAAAGCAAGGTGGTTTTCCTATGACTAGAAGTTTGATTGAATAACGGTATAAATAAAAAATATCAAAAAACAGGGAAATGACACAGAACACAATGCAGCACAGTCATTTCTGATTGAATCCGTCCTACAAAGAAACCAATCTGGTCTCCTCGTCTGGCAATGACTGGCATTTACGTTAAGGCTGACGTCAAAGTTAAAAAGACTCAGTGCTGTAAAATACTGTATTGCGACGGTTGGACAAAATATTGGAAACACCTGCCATATGTAACACACACTTTTTTCTGTGACTGGGCTGTCCCTGGCACATCTGGCGAATTTGCCATATGTAAAGCAAGCATGTCAAGTTCACTCAAGAGGGCCGAGGCAACCGATGCTTGCCTGGATAGCAGGTGCTTGGTTGGCAGGTGCTTCTGTATCCCAGATGTTTCACGAGGATGTGTCTCAAAAGTGGAGTGCAGATTTCACTTAAACGCTTGCAGTCTCCGTGTCGTCCTGGTTGGCCACGCTGACAGTGTTATGGCAGGTGTTTCAAAGGTTTTTGTCCTTTTATACCCAAAGCTGACTTAAAAGCTTCACCAAGCCTTAGTTCACATTCACACTGTGAAAAAAACAGGTGCCCTGAATGGCTTACTATTTTCAGAGGACAAGCAGGAACTGCTGATATATATGTTGGATAGTGCATTGAAATAACAGCGGATAAGACATCAATATACAGCCAGCTGTGTGCACATGTATTAGAACACCCCATTGCTTCTGAAGATTTGATTTGTTGTGCCTATGAAATCAAACCACTGGAAAATCTTGGCAAATTCTTGGCAAATTGCCCAAACAGACAAAATGAGTGATTGTCTAATTTAATTGTTGACTTTAATAGGCCAAACAGGCAATTAATTTTTATTATTATTATTATTATTATTATTATTATTATTATTATTATTATTATTATTATTATTATTAGGCAGACTCCTTTATCCATAGTAAGATAAACAGGAACACATTGCTACAAATGTTAAAATGCATGAGACATTTTTTATAGAAGTTGTTTTAGATGCCTAATTAAAGTGGTCTGACACTTTCACATATCACCGATCACTCACTTGAAAATTGAAACTCTCACGCCCAGAGGTTTTCATGCAGGCAGGTATATAAAGGGCATGCAGTAAATGACAAATCCGGAGGTGTTCTAATAGGCTTGCACACGAAGGACTGCAGCGGAGTAACAATTCGAGTCTAGAAGCAGTTTCTTGTATGGATCTTTGCTTCCATGAGGGCTCCTTCGTAACGACAGGGGAACTACACATGCAGATTGTGAAAACATCCAAGACAGATCTCCGAGCTGCGGCTGGATTTCAGTGGAAGAGTGTTTAGCAGTTCAGCTACGGCACCTGGTTTAAACACCTTGACACAGCTCTAGCACACCGAAACCCCTCATCTACCACCAGTCTGCAGGTGCTCTATAGGCAGCAAGAGTTTGGCTTAGGCAATGGAGTTCAGATGAAGTTAAAAACTGTCATCCAGATTTAAAAGGTGCCCTTTAAAAATGACATTAATAATAATAATGATACCAAAAAAAATCTCAAGATGCTACAAGGCAATTATCAAAACGGCACACAGAATACTGGCCTTCGCAAGCTATAATTCCCCCTTGTCGTGATAATTAGAAATCAGGTGGATCCAGGAGTATCCATCCAGATTTTAACTGAAGGAACCTTCAACAGTCATGTGGACTAGCCCAGATTTATTTCAGCTTACACTGCGCTTGCTAGACCACTGCGTACCTTCGTCTTCATCATCATCATCATCATCACTTCCATGGTTTTGAATACCTATACCTGCGTTATAAAGAGAGGCCTGACCGAAAAAAATAATCTGAAAAGGATTTTAGTTTTGAAATGACCATGCAACTTTTTGAAGTAATACTGTAAGTGTAGCACATTTGTCTTGAAATGTAGCTCAGAATTAATTAAAAATGTGTTTACATATACAAATATATATATATCTATATATATATATAGATATATATATATATAAATAATTTACAAATTTATAGGGCACCGGGCATGGAATGGCAATTGGATGTAAATGAAAAGTGATACACTGTTTTGAATACAGACAAAACTCAAATCAAACACATGATTGCATTTCTCTCAAACACCTTGACCCATTTTCCTCCTCTTAAACTATTGCCATTTTGTGCAAAAAAATAAAATCATATATATATATATATACAAAAAGGAAGGAACAGAGGAAGACTTACTGTTGAACCTATTAGTGTTACGAAGAAGAAGGCCTAACTTCTGCATTTTTTATTCATTGCTGTTTTGAGTCTGTAAAATGTGGCAATTGGCTCTTTGAGAGAACAGCGTAACCAATAAACAAAACAGACAGCGTTCGAAAAAACAACAAATTCACCAAGGATTCACTGCTTGGCCGTCACCACAAGCGCAGGGGCTTGTGGGTAAAAAAAAAAGGCACGCGGCCATTTAGTATCGTAACACTCAGAATAAAGGGAGATGGGGGTTGGGAGAGGTTGCTCTGTTTGAGACACAAACGTCCAGAAACCAGTGTCTTGTCTTTATCGACCCCAGCGGTCCACACAGTCCCTTGATGGGACGTCCTTTTCCTCCCGACGGAAATGGAAGAGGCTTTTGTACTTTTTAGAATGTTTGCTTTTTTTAATTTAAAGGAAATATGTTAGAAATGGCTTTATCCCCTAGAAAAAACACCTCTTCTTTTCCAAGCTCTACGTAGTTGCAGTCCAATCCCGTTCCCCGATATATATATATATATATATGAATGTACAGAGTGTTACGTTCCAAATGGCCCCCCCCAAAAAAAAGGTTTATTTTCTATTTTCTTCTTGTCTTCAGTTACTCAATTCTACCAGCAGGGCGGCGCCGACACACATTCGAAATCTACAGTTGCTGTGTAATAATGCTGTCATTGTAAATTTTTTTAGAATTGCTATTTTGTTCCCTTTTTAAAAAATAAATTATAAATGTTTCTTTTTGTTCTTTGTTTTAATAGTCGTCCCAGGGCTAGGGAGGGGGGAGGGGCGGGGGGGGGGGCAAACACCCCCCCCCCCTTTTTTATAATCCCAACAGTCTCCCTTACTCCCGAACACCCATTTAAAAAAAAAAAAAAAAAAAAAAGGCCGGGCTCATGTTTCAGCGGGGGAGGATGTGTCGTTTTTTTTCTCCTCATCCTCTTCCTCTTCCTCTTCAGGACTCCCTTCCGAATGTCCGTTTTCTCCCACCACCACCACCACCACCGCCGGGCCCTGGCTCTCCTCCTGCTCCCCCAGCTGCCCCTCCCCTCTCTGGGGCGAGCAGGGCAGGTCTCCCCCCGGGTCCCGGTGGTTCTGCCCCTCTCCATCCCCGTCCTCCTCCAGGGTCAGCTCGAACTGGAATTTGTCCAGACAGGCGTCGTGCTCTCTGTCCGGGTCGTCTGGCGGTGGAGAGGGGCTCTGGGGGATCATGTTCTGGTACCAGTCCCGGTTGTCCTCCAGAGTGTCTAGGATGTCCTGCGCGTCAGGGTGCACCAGGTCCCCCCACGTCTCCCAGAGGGGGTGCACTATGTAGTCGATAAACCCCACCTGCCAGGGAGACAGAGAAGAGGTCACAAAGCAGCAACTGGGAGGAGCCACAGCTGACAACTGCAGCTCTGGCCACCCTATTGAATGAACTCATTTTGTTTCATAAAGTCGAAACCTTCTGAATAATGTTCAGTTAACGTACTGAATTACACACTTGTTTTCCCATATACTTAACAGAAACACTGACAAAATGTGACAACATCTAACATGAAATACTACTCTACTACTGTTACGGCTTCCAGTACACTTTTAGCGATATCATTTTGTACTTTCTTTGATTACAGGATGTTAAATAAAAGATCTAAATGATGTTCCTATAGTTTAAATTAAACTCATATAGTTCACATAGTCTCAATCCTAAAATTCTAGGTGATGCAAAACTTTTGGCCACAGCTGTATTTGAATACTGTTGTCTGGAGTCTCCACAATTTCGCATGCATAAGGAAGCTGATTGCTTTCTGCACCTCTTGCAAACCCTTGCAAAATCCCGTTGAATTGTATTGCATCAATAGCCGCAGGAGGTCTCCCTGTGTTTGCTGCTGCGTACCTGCGATTTCTCCACGGAGGCGGTGTGCTTGTCGCACATGGGGCTGATCTCCATGCCCCGCTCACGCTCCTTATCCCCCTGTCTGAAGAACTCTTCCATGATGCGGTCTGTCCACTGCCGGTACAGCTCCAGGGGCTTGGTGGGGTTGCTGAGATCGGCACAGTGCACCATGTTCCTCAGCACCTGATGCCGGGAGAGAAGAAAGCAATCTGTGATGCACGGAATTAACAATCCAAGGGGTCCCGAAATCAGGAAACCGCAGCTCCTTGTTCCCACACACCGGGATTGTTCACCAACTTCATTAGGAAACTAACTTGATGTCTGTAAATATTCAAAAAAGTTACACGCGTGTGGCTTAAACATTTATCATTAGACACAACAAATGTGGCATCTAGTTATCAACAGAACTCAGATAGTGTTACCTAATGTTCTGGGAGAATGCTCAGGTACAGAGATGGTCTGTCGTCATGGAGAGGATTCAGATGGCTTTTCTCACTCGCTCTCTCAAGTGCCTGTCTTATATATCTTACCTAACTGTGTGTGTGTGAAGCTGAACTTGAGCTGACATATTTGCAATTATGTAAAGTGTTGAGAGTCCTAGCCTTGAATAACTGCAGTACCCCACAAATGTTCATGGAGAATCCTCTATATTCATGTGATTTTATTCCCTGTGCTGGAATCACTAAAGGATGAAGTAGCGAAGGTAAGGTGACTGTTTGCAATACCAGCATGGGTTCAAAATGTGTTTCCAATTGGACTAAAACTCAATACTGTCTCTGATCATCACGCCCCCGTCACAGCCAGGATGGCGCACCTTTCAACTGGTCTCCGTAGCAACGTACCGTGTCTCCTTGACGACCGTTCACCTAAGCAGGCACTCCTCTTAGCAACCCGTCTCTCCCTAGCAACCCAGTCTCCCTAGCAACAGCTCTCCTTGACAACTGCATCACCTACAGGGCAAGGTCCTGTTGCGATTTCAAGATGACAAAACACTCTTTCCATCTCCTCTCTCAGCTCCCAGTTAATGCTGATTTAGAACTAATGCCAGGATGCCAACCCTAGTTTCAAAGACAACTACTAAGAAGAGCCGTCGTCAAGCGCCAAATGATTATTTTTCCACGAATGACACATGCCGTGGCACTACTGTCAGTTGCCGTGAATGAGTTTTCTATTCATGAATAAGATAGCAGGATGTGGTAGGTATTTAGCCCTTCAGAAAAGTTCTTATTCGGGACGCTGCTTTATGTTTCAGTTCAACAAACACGCAGAAGACAGCAGATCAGAGTAAAGTAAACCGCCCACGAAACTCCTAACGTCATGCCGTCACACACCTGTCGCCAAAGTAGCAATTACAGTCGTTTCAGTTTCTGCTGTAACGCTTGCGTGCAAAGCAGAGAAATCTGGTTCAAACTCTTCCTTTTCCTTTTACAGCAGACCGCTACAATGCAAAGATGTGTTGAAGAATTAGGGGCCGCGGGCTGAGTGTACACGCACGAAAACCGGCTGCAGACCCCTCACCTGCATCCGGTCAGTGTAGTGGTCCAGCAGCAGCCCTCCAGAGCTCGTCACCTTCTTGGTCTCCACCATTGTCTTGAGGTCAGCCAGCAGGGTCATATGCTTGGACATGTCTGTCGCCAGGACCTGACAGCGGAGGGACAAGCACATGGGAGTCTGTGATCAGTCAGAGATTTCTTAGCGATCACTTCGCTCGCTGTGACACACTTACATTTTTGCTTATATCGAAACTTGGTATTAAACTCATGCGATAGATTATTTATGAAAACACAGACTAGACAACACTACTGCATTATACATATTTTTACACTGCATTCTGTGGCCTTGCCTTTCGAGGTACCCCTGCCCATAAATTAGCTTGCAGATAGTGGAGAGGCTGACCGTAGGGAGCCATGGGCTGGGGGGCAGGATAGCTGTCCTCCCCCGTTAGAAGAAACCAAAAAAGGCAGGTGGAGGCTGGGGAGGAGGAGGTGAACTCTGGCACACAGCGCGGACGTAAAGGATTGAGGTGAGATAGAAATCCTTTCCTTGCCAATCATTGGACCTATTATTTTTTTATGACAAATGATACTAGCGATTTGATCTGGTATTGGAAGCGCCTCTCGCCCTTTCCACTCCTCCTCTACTGGCCGACTGGTCATGCCTTCTCCACTCTCCATCCTCCCATGCCCGCTCCTTCTCTTCCCTAGCCCCTCTGCGGTGGAACCAGCTACCGGAGAAACTCAGGACTGCTCCATCTCTCACCACCTTCCGTCCCCTCCTCAAGACTCTGTCTAGACTGCATTTGTAGATCTCTTGATTCACCCCTCTTGCTCTGCTCTGGACTTGCCTGACCTCAGCATCACGTTACTGGATCCTCAGCTGATGCGCTATCCTTGCACTATTGCACTGCTAATATGCCATTGTAGATATAACTTGTTGTAATCTTATTGTACTTCAGTGGTATTATTTGCTCTTATTGAAATCAGTCTCATCCACTCATCGTACTTACTACCTGCCCACACTGGACTTTACTCATATAAGCAAATATTTTTAATATAAGTTAACTGCTCTTAGTCAGACCCGCTCTTACATGGAATTATTAGAATTTGATCTCTGCTACTGATTTTATTGTACTTTACAACTGCTCTTATCTGTATTGTGATATTCTGTCATGTGATTATTATTATTAGTTTATTTAGCAGACGCCTTTATCCAAGGCGACTTACAGAGACTAGGGTGTGTGAACTATGCATCAGCTGCAGAGTCACTTACAACTACGTCTCACCCGAAAGACGGAGCACAAGGAGGTTCAGTGACTTGCTCAGGGTCACACAGTGAGTCAGTGGCTGAGGTGGGATTTGAACCAGGGACCTCCTGGTTACAAGCCAGTTTCTTTAACCACTGGACCACACAGCCTCCTTGTAATGTGATACTTTGTACTGTGATATTTTGTAACAATTGTAAGCCGCCCTGGATAAGGGCGTCTGCTAAGAAATAAATAATAATAAATAACAATAATAATAATAATTAATTGCACTTGCTGTAAACGACACTGTATTTAAAATATGAAGCTTGCACTGTAACCCTGTGCTGCCCTGTAACACCTGCAAGTCGCCTTGGATAAAGGCGTCTGCCAAATCTATAAACAATACAATGATAATGACAGCACTGTCGCTGGCGGTGGCCTCAGCTCGACGCAGCTCTCACCATGTCGATGACCATCTTGCGGAGGCTCTGTCGCTGCCGCTTGCTCAGGTTCTGGAAGATGTCACAGTTCTCCTCCTGCAGCAGCTTGAAGCCCACAGCCAGGTGGTGGTTCTCCAGCACCGACTCGTCGTTGTACATCAGAGCCAGCTCCGAGTCTGCAGAGAGGAAATGGCATCTTCAATGACAGCGCACCACCAAGGCAACAGTACCGAGCCTCCCAGGACAGCGGGCAGCACAAGGGCTGTGACAAAAAATCGGGTTGGCATCTCCCAGCAGCCTCCCAACTGCTGTGTCTCCTCTCAAAGCTACCGGAAAACCACAACCTCTAAAGATCCAAGCTCGAAAAAGTTTCTGCTCATTAAAGGAAAAGAGCTGTGCCTAGTAAAAGAGCAGCTGTTTCAAGGAAGTGACTTAGTGGTCTGGACTCACTGGTGTTGATCAGGAACTGGTTGGAGACCCCTGGGTGATCCACATCGTGGATTGCAGCAGCAAATAAGGCTGCCAGAACCTCCAGATCCGTGAAGACGGTCTGCAGGGAGAAGAACAAGGAGACCAACGCTAAGTCCACTGGGGGGGAGGGAGGGGCTGAAGCAATGCAGGGGCCACCAGGACAGAGAGAAGTACAACGGTCTATTTACCGCTGCGGCCAAAGGTTTTGCATCACCCTATAGACTGAACTAATCTTGCTTCATAAAGTCGAATGAAACCCGCTGAATAATGTTACCTTAACATGTTGAATTACACACCGCTTTATAGTTTTCCATACACGGACAAAAAATGAAAAATGTGATGTTTCGAAAATCTAACATGAAATACTGTACTATTATTATGGCTTCCGGTAGACTTTTGCGATATCATTGTGTTGTTTCTTGGATTACATGATGTTAAATAAAATATCTAAATTATGTTCACATAGTTTTTTCCTTTTTTTTTAAAATTATGTCTCAATCTTAAAATTCTAGGTGATGCAAAACTTCTAGCAATAGCAGTCAAAATATATTATATATATATACACATATATATATATATATATACTAAATAGATAGATAGATAGATAGATATTTTTTTAATTTAGTGTGCCCAATTGTTTTACCCCCCCCCCCGATTTTCTCCCCAATTTAGAATGTCCAATTTTTTTCCTCCTCACCTCAGCAATCCCCCGCACAGCTGCTGAGGAGAACTGAAGGTTCAGCGAGCGTCCTCCAATCCCACGACTGAGCCAGCTTCCTCTTCCACACCCAGGAACTCGAGAGCGGATGTCAGCGAGCTACCGCCCTCTAGAGGACAAACACTGCAGGTGTCCGCTCTGAGCTCACTGGGTAAGGCCCGCTGTAGCACGATGAGGAGAAACAGTCCCGGCTGGTTTTGCCTCCCTACTCCGCGGGAGAACCAGAGCCAATGCGACTCTCCCTTCGGAGTCCCTCTCATATAGGTTTTATTATACCAAATTCAACGGCATTGTTCACCACACACATTTCAAATCGGTATGTTGTCTTATGCTCACCAAATCTGTACTCACATCGAGTGCGGGCGTGGACAGGAGGACGTGTGTGGACTGCGTGACGTCGGCAGCGTGGAGGCTGTTGTGATAGGCCACGTCGGCGTGGTAGTGATCTTCCAGGGTCATGATGTACGTGATAAATGTGTCCTCTGGGATCCTAAAGGTCTTCATTAAATCTCTCTCCTGAAAAAAAAAAATTTCAGAGGATCGACATGAATTAAAAAGCAGCCACATACCGATGAGCCCGATCTCTCCCTGTCTATCCCCAGCTCTGCGGAAGGACGCTGCAGCATCTATCTAGCGTCTGCATGTTTGCATATCTTTTGCATGCACAGGTAATGAGTTCAGTCTACGTGGTAAAGTCATTTGCTCATTCCTGCCCATTGACTTCCAGTACTGCACAACAAACACAGTTTGAGAAAAACAAGGAGGTTCGCTGGCCACACTGCTGTCCGTAAGAATCCCGTCGATGCAAACTGCAGCAGCTATTCCTGTCTATCCCAGTCTCATTAAAATGGACATAACCTCAAACTCATCCCAATAGGGATGCTCAGTTAGCGAAGCACACACACTAGGGTTAACGGGTATTAAGGAGATTCTCTCTTTGTTACTTCCAGTTGCATCCTTGTGTGGTTTGTCTTATCATTTTAATTTAGTTTTAAGCTTTTTTTTTTTTGATCGCAGGAAGTACTGTTAATTCGAAGGTGCGTTTTCAAACTGTAGTTCTTTTGTTTTTGTCTCTTGTAATTAGCAAGAGTTTCCCTTAGTAAAAGCACACCAAAGTGTAATAAAGCATAGGAAAGCAATGCTGCAGGATTGTATGAGAGAGGTGCTTGAATCTCAGTGAACTAATCCTGAAGAAATAACTGACCCTGATCAATAAATAATAAAGTTTAGAAGCCTCCTTCCCCGGACTGTCTAGTCGGGTACCTGGAAAATGGCGAACATTATACAGCTTAGCGGTCTGTTATTGGAGAACTCGGCCACTCGGAAGATGTTAAGGCCCCACTTGTTTAAGTCGTCCAGTTCCTGGAAAAAACAAAAATTAGAAACAATTACGGGACATCTGGCCCCCTGCATTATTGCAATAGCCTTGGATAAGATGAGGACAGAGACTAAACAGGGCGCATTGAAACATAGGTCACAAGTAACACCACTCACCTCAACTGGTAATATACTGTAGTTGTGGTGTTTTTTAACCCTCTGTTACAACTTTTAATGTAATGCATTAAGCTCTGAAAAGAACCTAGGTGGTCCTTATAAAAGCTTCCCATATTAAAAGCACAGCAAAGTGCAATAAAGCACAGTGAAAGCCTGGAAACGCATAGGGAAGCATTGTAAAGAATAGGGAGGTACTGTAAGACAAAGCCTATTAATAAACATGACAAACCAGGGTACACATTGTTAAACGCATAGTATAACCATGGGAAAAAGTGCAAGGTGGGTTTCACAATGGGGTTCAGCTCTCATATACACAGTGATACTGTATAGCGTACCGCTACGGCCAAACATTTAGGATTGTAAAACCGATATACAGTACAGCAGTATTTCATGTTAGATTTCGAAATGTCGCATTTTTCAATGTATCATGTTAACGTGACATTATTCAGCAGGTTTCATTCGATTCTATGAAGCAAAATGAGTTAATGCTATAGGGTGATGCTAAACGTTTGGCCGGAGCTGCACAGAGGGAGCACGGTGCTGGAGCCCCTGGGGGCGGACGCTCTCACCTTGGTCAGGCTGTCCTCCTGGTCAGTCTTGACCCCGAAGCGAGGGATGCTGGAGTTGGTCAGGCTGGAGCTGTGCGTGAGTTTCTTGACACCACTGATCTGACACATGGGCTGCTGTTTCTTCTTCTTCTTCTCACGTTCCTTCTGCACGGGCGACGGGATCTCCACGTCATCATTCTGCTTGTCTGGAAACACAGAGAGGGAGAGGGAGAGAGAGAGAGAGAGAGAGAGAGAGAGAGAGAGAGAGAGAGAGAGAGAGAGAGAGCGAGAGAGAGAGACAGAGAGAGAGAGAGAGAGCAAGAGAGAGGGCAGAGAGCGAGAGAGAGAGAGAGAGAGAGAGAGAGGGCAGAGAGAGAGCAAGAGAGAGGGCAGAGAGCGAGAGAGAGAGAGAGAGAGAGAGAGAGGGCAGAGAGAGAGCAAGAGAGAGGGCAGAGAGCGAGAGAGAGCGAGAGCGAGACAGAGAGAGAGCGAGAGAGAGGGAAGAGAGAGAGAGAGACAGAGAGAGAGGAGACAGAGAGAGAGAGAGAGAGAGAGAGAGAGAGAGAGAGGGAGCGAGAGAGAGAGGGCAGAGAGAGAGCGAGGGCAGAGAGAGAGAGAGAGAGAGAGAGAGAGAGACAGTCCTCAATCTGAAGGTAATAATAATAATAATAATAATATTAATAATAATAATAATAATAATAATAATAATAATAATATCTTTATTTTTATATAGCGCCTTTCATAGTGGACCACCATCACACAGCGCTTTACAGAGTCACTTACAATAGGACATTGATTTACATCTCATCCGCAGGACAGAGAACAAGGAGGTGAAGTGACTTGCTCAGGGTCACACACAGTGAGTCAGTCAGTGGCAGAGGTGGGATTTGAACCCGGTGACCTTCTGGTGACAAGCCCTGGACTTTAACCACTGGACCACACCCAAAACGCCACTACAATATTGCTACAGATTGATACAATATTGCCAAAAGTTTTGCATCACCGTATAGAATGATCCCCTTTTGTTGCATAAAGTCGAATGAAACCTGCTGAACAATGTTACGCTAACATATTGAATTATATACCACTTTGTAGCTTTCCCATATACTGAAGAGAAAAACTGACAAAAATGTGACGAAATCTAACATGAAATACTGTACTACTATTATGGCTTCCGGTAGACTTTTACGATATAATTATATATATATATATATATATATATATATATATATATATATATATATATAAATTATGTCTCAATATTAAATTCTACAGTGATGCAAAGCTTTTGGCCATAGCTGTATACTGAACTTCTAATAACACATATAATAGATCATACATTTATCTAATTTCTACAGGTATTTCCACAAAGTGTCTTTGTCCATATTCTCAGAATGCTTTACTTTATGTGTCTGTGTCTCAGATTGTGTTTTAATTTTAAAACACTTTGCTTGCAGACAAAAAAAAAAAAAATGCACCCGGTATTTAATTGCAACCGTGAACTTTTCTACAGTGAGCTTCACGGAAAGATTCCACCTGATCTGTTCAGCCTAAAACAGGATGGCTCAGAGAACTTGCACTGCATCATATAAAATAACACAGCCCCAAAAGCAAGACTACCATGTACTGCAAACCCCTTTTTATTTGTGTCCCGTTACTGTTAGCTCATTTCTCTGTGTCCGTTAATACGCTAACCTAAAACTTCACCTCTAAGATTTATGGCACCTCATTTTTCTTAGAAACCGACAGAGACACTGAGATGGCCAGTTTCTGCAAGATGATGTGGTTTCAGCTGCTGTTCTTCTAAGAAGAGTTTCTCATTTGCACACACTACGGACTTGCACATGGATACATTTAGAAACACGCACGCACTAACCTCCGACAAGTATCGGGACAGCACTGGGACACAATGGGATAGATGGAGCTTTTGTTAAAATGCAAAAATTTGCTGAAATGCTAAATTTGCTCCATTTTCTTTTCTAAGCGAATTAAAAGCTACTGATGTTTCAAAACTAGAAAGAAGTTAGAAACTTGGAGCAATGCAAACCTCGCTCAAAGTTTCAAAGCTGGAAGATAAAGAATCGCCATACAGTAAGAGAGTGCCTCATTAGATACAAACACATTTCTGCAATTGTAGGGCGTGCTTTTTGCTAAAAGAAAAAACCCCAATGACGACCAAACTAGAAATCAACAACAAAGTGTTTCAGTAAAATAGTTCTGCTGCACCCAATGTTAGCTTTCACTTTTAGTAACAGCATCCTAAAAACTCTCTAATGGAGTAAGAACACAAGAAATAAAAGCTTGTAAATCTGTCCAAAGCACATTTTAGAAATCTCTTAACTAATGCAGCTAACTTTATTCTTGGGGATATGCACACAGGTATACAAACCAGCACACCAACTTTGTAATATTTAAAAAGTGCAAGAACTAGGTATTTAAAAACATCACTATGGTGTTGCTCTTACCTCTTATAGTTATTAAGGTCCTCATGCTGGCTGCACAACTGAGCAAAGTAAAATCAGCTTTTGGTTTCTCTCCCTTTCTCCCTCTCCTTCTCCACTCCCTCTCTCTCTCTCTCTCTCTCTCTCTCTCACACTCCCACAGGTAGAGGGTTTCTCGTTTGCTTATCGACTTATCTGTTGGTTACTGTTAAATATTCAAATGATGTTGATGGTTCATTTTCTCCAGGTATGGTGCAAGCCGATTGCTGCTCACCAGCGTGTGTCTGTGTGGCACAGAGGTGAGGATGTGGGTTCAAGCGTCCAGTGATCTCCTGGACCTCTCCTATCTAAGTCAGACCCCCATCTGACTGAAAACCTTTCCCTGTGCAGTATATAGGGCCTAGACTTAGTTAGATGTTTGTAAAACAGTTTTTATGAGTTTAAAAATGTCATTATAGGGACTGTTCCGCATTACTATCCAAAATGCGTTTGGGTTTGAAACTGTATCACTCCAACAAATACGTTTCAAAGGAGCTTCAAAAAAGTCAGTCTCTTACCAAATGCTCTTCAGTGGCAGTGGTTGCAGAAGCACAGCTACAATGGGTATGAGCCATCAGGAGAATGGTACCATACTGGTACAGATCCATCAATCACAATGGGATGAACCAACACAGACTGGCAATGCATTGTCACAGTTTATGTTCACTCAGAAATGTCTTCATCTAGACAATGTGGGGAAGCTATAGAAAAGGCCAACAAGATGCTCGGATATATTGTGAGAAGTGTTGAATTTAAATCAAGGGAAGTCATGTTAAAACTTTACAATGCATTAGTAAGACCTCACCTAGAATATTGTGTTCAGTTCTGGTCACCTCGTTACAAAAAGGATATTGCTGCTCTAGAAAGAGTGCAAAGAAGAGCAACCAGAATTATCCCGGGTTTAAAAGGCATGTCGTATGCAGACAGGCTAAAAGAAATGAATCTGTTCAGTCTTGAACAAAGAAGACTACGCGGTGATCTGATTCAAGCATTCAAAATCCTAAAAGGTATAGACAATGTCGACCCAGGAGACTTTTTTGACCTGAAAAAAGAAACAAGGACCAGGGGTCACAAATGGAGATTAGATAAAGGGGCATTCAGAACAGAAAATAGGAGGCACTTTTTTACACAGAGACTTGTGAGGGTCTGGAACCAACTCCCCAGTAATGTTGTTGAAGCTGACACCCTGGGATCCTTCAAGAAGCTGCTTGATGAGATTCTGGGATCAATAAGCTACTAACAACCAAACGAGCAAGATGGGCTGAATGGCCTCCTCTCGTTTGTAAACTTTCTTATGTTCTTATGTTCTTATTGCCGGTGATATGGTCAGTTCAGAGCTCTCGACGCTAATAGCACCTCACTGGAATGTGGTCCTGGGTTACTGCTGTGGGACGTTGGGGTCAGCAAGTGCTTTAGTTGAATTGCTAGAGGTTGTTTAACTGGTCACAGACAAGGACGGAACCTGGCCAAGTCACTCATAAAACAAACAGCGCATTGAGGGAAGTATTTTCATAAACGTTTGCATAAGGGCCTGTGGCTGTGCAGTTTGACGTCAATCGGTTTTTCTGGTTTTATTTTTTATTTCCCCCTATCTGGAGTTTAAATTAGCAGAAATACATCCGTAAAAAAGTTGGTGAATTTGCACGGTAATTTTGCAGTCCTCCCCCCTGTGCATTTCCCATATCTATACAATGCATTTCCCATAGTCTGTCATTTTTTATAATATGCTGTACCATACCTCTCTGGGATTACGATGCATACCATTTTTTATAAGCCATTAGTAATACAAATACTAAAACACATAAGATGCTTAATCCGCAGATACCTACTTAAAATTTCCAGGTTTTTTTTTTTTTTGCAGACTTGGACTGCATGTGTCCCAACAGGATGCTCCAGCAAGGATAAAACTTATTGTCAATTTGTTTAAAATGATCCTGTGGTGTGCATGCATCCTTCACCCTGGTTGAGATGACTATGACGCAGGACTGTGAGAGTGGGAAAGGGAAATATTTTCATAGCGTCCACCAGGGTGCAGCACAGAGCCATACTTTATTGCTACTGCAGTAAAATTATATTGGAACCTATTTTGCAGAATACAGTTCAGATGAGTCGGCCCGCCACTGGCATTATTCAGACCTGACGATTATCTTAAAACACGACGAGGCAAAGGTCAGCATGCAGCTACCGACACCAGCGCTAAGACAAGAAACCCCTCTGATCCGAAAGCAGAGGAGAACCTGAAGCAAATACAGGAGCTGCTGTGAATCCAGGTCAGTCTCTAGCAGCCGTTTAAAATCAGGAGGGACACTAGTTGTTCTGCTCCCTGCCTTTGGAACTCCATCCCAAGTCATATCAGGAATGCTGGCCTCGTCGAATCTTTTAAATCAGAATTTATAAACCACTGTCGGCTTATTTTTCAGCTGGATTGTTTGGCCAGTAGCTTTTTATTATTTTAAGAGGTTCTTTTTTACTGTAAAGCGTCCCGGGATGCTCTGCATGAAGAGCGCTATAGAAAAGCAAACTGTATTGTATTATATCGTAGTGCATTCGGTCTTATAAGATAAGGATTATAAGATTAGACCCCTTGTTCTTTACAAATGAACCCCTGACTATACTGCACCTGTGGTAGACGCGTATGCCTACTGCTGCTGTGGGACTCACCCAGGAAGGTGCTGGAGATGTATTCTGACACCTGGTTCCCCGACCGGCTCATCTCTGACAGGTGAGTGAGCTCCCTGTTCAGCATTCTCTTGAACTGAGGGATGAGAGAGAGAGAGAAAGAGATGTTATTAGCCATGCTTCCCAAGCACAGTCCTGGAACCCCCAACATTGAAACTCCACCAAAAACAGCCCCGAGGCTCTCACTTTGCTTTTTCTTTTATTATTATTACACTATGTAACACAATTTTTGTTCCTGGGTAGTAAGTGTTATTTCCTAATTGCTTATGCCTCAAAAGTATAGAAAATGGCTATTATTCCCCACAAACTTTGCTTTTGTGACCAGGACAGTGATATTTTGAAATTGACCTATTTTCAATGAGAAAACGGGCGAATTTGTGTCTTTTCGTTTACATAAAGTCAGAAAAAAACAACATATGCATCCAAATTAACATGTATTTATACTAAAGTAATACAAAAATGACTACAAAAGATTTAGAAGTGAGTAGTTTTTCGAGATTTACGATTATACTGTAAATCACTTTCACGAATCAGCCCCCAAATGTAGTCTCCCATCAGGTTCTCGTTATACTGTCCTTGGTAGCGGCGTTCAAAGTCCAGTATATCCTGGTGGAAGCGCTCGCCTTGCTCCTCCAAGTACGCTCCCATGTTCTCCTTGAATTTATCAAGATGAGCATCAAGGATATGGACTTTGAGGGACATCCTACAAGAGCAGGACAGCGCTCTTGTTTTGAAACTCTCATGCACAAATCTTCCCTTAGAGACTTTCCCGAGATAACCGTGCCCATTTACCAGGCTTTACCGTCCTTCTGTGTGCTTTTACCATGGTAAGCTGAAATAAACTTTCAGAAGAAATTGCCAGCCGCCATTCCCACAGTCCGGATTTCACTAAATGACTGGTCTCCCATTGCAAAAGATCTCAGCTTATGACCCAAACACCTCCCTGGCTTGAAATCCTGTTTAGACACTTTAAGTGCATTCTCATAAGTACACAGTTTAAGGTAACCACAGGCACGCACAGCCTCCCAGCCTTGAATGGAATGCATGCATTTCAATTGCATTGTGTAGAATTAGCACTTGCCAGAATTCAAAAGCGTTAGTTATTTAAAGAATGCTTATTATGTGAACGAGTACCTAGTTTGATATTCATGACCTGCTAAACATGCCCCTTATTTTTATATTTATCCTTACCTTGATGTAACTCCATGAGACGGAGCGGAGATAGTTGATTTCAGGCATTGTGCACAACAAAAGTGACACTTTGTGAAAAAAAAAAATATATATATATATATATCTATATACTGTATATATATATAGCTAAACAAAGATTACCTAAGTAATGTAAAACAAGCTAGCGTCCAAAAAAGGCTGGGTATGTCTGAAAAGCACAGCAGTGTTGTAAGCTAGAAAATCTATGACAATCCATTCCCAGGAATTCTGCAATGTGTCTTTGCCAGGTTTAGCAGCCCCTCTTGGTGCAATAAAGCAGAATCTCATCTCCCTCTCTCCCTCTATCTCTCTCTCAAGCAGCTCAGCAGTGTTCTCTTGAGGCACCAGCTTGCTGTCCTCATTTTTTCACCAGAAGCCTCATTGGTCAAGCTGCAAAATTATTAAGCAGCTTCCTGTTCTCATTGGTCGAGCTCAGATCTGCTTGGCGCAACAAAACCACGGCCTCCTTTTGAACCGGTAACACAAACTTTTACAGATTGACCAGATTTAACGATAAACGGACCCTTTGATCCAGCTGCAGCTTTTCCTTGTTCCTTTCACAGACATTACAGCAGCTGTTTAGCTGATGGATGTGGGAATCGATTATGAAAGGATCAGACCGCAGGCCTCCTAAAGCAACGAGCAGCACATGTTCCTCCGATACAGCACAGCTGCAGTTTTTCGAGGAGAGCCGAGAGGCTCAATGGTTTGTCAATGGGGTATAAGCTTTGTCATCTACTATAGTTTTGCATCACTTAGAATTTTAGGATTGAGAGATAATTAAAAAAAAATAAAAACTATATAAACATAATTTAGATATTTTATTTAACATTATTATTTGTTTATTTAGCAGACGCCTTTATCCAAGGTGACTTACAGGGACTAGGGTGTGTGAGCTATGCATCAGCTGCAGAGTCACTTACAACTATGTCTCACCTGAAAGACGGAGTACAAGGAGGTTAAGTGACTTGCTCAGGGTCACACAGTGAGTCAGTGGCTGAGGTGGGATTTGAACCGGGGACCTCTTGGTTATAAGCCCATTTCTTTAACCACTGGACCACACAGCCTCCTACGCAAAACTCTACCAGAAGCCATAATAGTAGTACAGTATTTTGAAATGTCACATATTTGGACAGTTTTTCGTTAAGTATATAGTAAAACTACAAAGCGGTGTGCAATTCAATCTGTTAACGTGACATTATTCAGCAGGTTTCATTCCATTTTATGAAGCAAAAATTGTTAATTCTATAGGGTGATGCAAAACTTTTGGCCACAGCTGTACAGCGACACTATACTGTATTTGTGTATGAAAAACAGTTTTTTTTTTTGTCCCGCCACATTTTAGGAGTCTCAACTCTGTGCAATTCATAACAGGATTGAAAACACACACGCACACACAAAACTCTACCCACGATTCACTCCTGCGCATTCTACAATTCACCACAAAACAGTTCAGACGAGCCCTCTGTTCCAGTGACCAATCTAATCGCGCGGAATAATCTCCATGACAACAGGCAAGGTCTCCCTAGCAACTGCATCCTCACACTCTGTCCTCAGGCAAAAAAAAAATCTGAAACAGTAGTCTGCTTATTTACAGATAGCAACACCGGCTGGATAGCTAGACCTGACTGTCTGGTACCCATGGCAGAATGATCCCTTAAAAATAACATCAACAACAAGCAAATACCTATCCTTTAGTTCAGATACATTGCACCCAGCACGTTCGAAGATATTAAACTGTGCTCTGTTTGTAAATTACAATGACTACAGCTCTGGCCAAAAGTTTTGCATCACCCTATAGAATGAACTCGTTCTGCTTCATAAAGTCGAATGAAACCTGCTGAATCATGTTACGTTAACATATTGAATTGCACACCGCTTCGTAGTTTTAAACTTCACGAAAACGTGACATTTCAAAATCTAACATGAAATACTACTGTACTGTTACGGCTTCCGGTAGACTTTTTGCAATATCATTTTGTAGTTTCTCTGATGTTAAAGAAAAGATCTGAATGATGTTCTTATAGTTATTTTTTTTATGACATCTCAATCCTAAAATCACCTTTAGCTGATGCAAAAATTTTGGCCAGAGCTGTGCAACAACAGGAAGAAAAAGCCAAAAAACATTTTCATTTTAAGGCTGAAACCAGAAATGCTCCAGGTTATGGGTGGTATTACAACAGGATCTCAACGAATAAACATTCCCTTACATAACTTTACCGCAGTTTCTGTACATGCCCGCACATTACCGCGCTTTAGCTGTGTGCTTTACTGCAGCAAAAGCATGGACTCAAAAGTGCAGTATTGAAAGAAACACAAACAGGTTCTGTATGTTCATTTGAAATATCTGGTGCTACACTAGGTTAAAGAAATATCTGTTTGCAAGCCCTGCTTTCAGAATGGCTTGCACTTCCTGGGTGATTTCACCTGGAGGTTGAAATTATCCCCGCCCCTCCATCGGCTGTCATCCTGTCAATAGCCAATCAGGTGGGCAACTACCGGTGGTGCAAAACGGGGCCAAGTGATGACATGATTCTGTCAGCTACAATTACTTCAAACAACTGGGCTATTAAAGTAACAGATTTTAAGAAAACTTCTGTAAATCGTCACGCAAGGAGGAGTGAATGTACGGGTTAAAAAAAAAAAGGGGGTTATTTTTTATCTTAATCTTTTTAAGCAGCGTTCTTTTCAAAGGGACCAGCTTCCTGTACCCTCTCGTGCCAAATTCTTCCACAGGATCATTAAAAAACCATTAAACAAGCAATGGAAAATAGAAAGTTAGGCCAAAAGCAGGGGATGTTTATGTATGCAGGCCCATGCCAGGCTCACAACACTCTGCCATCTGCCAGTGGTGCTGGACCCACGTCACTGGCTTTTCTCAGCAGAAATGACAAGACGCAGGCTCAGGAGTCAATAGCCTGCACACAAATGTTCCCACATCCCAACATTCAGTGAGTACAAGAGCTTAACAGCCTCCCTCTGTGCTGGTGGGGCAGAGGAAGAGAAAGGGAGGCTTTTATTCTCTCTGAACAGCCTCCCTCTGCTCTGTGCTGGTGGAGCAGAGAAAGAGAAAGGGAGGCTCTTATACTCTCTGAACAGCGTCCCTCTGCTCTGTGCTGGTGGAGCAGAGAAAGAGAAAGGGAGGCTCTTATACTCTCTGAACAGCCTCCCTCTGCTCTGTGCTGGTGGAGCAGAGAAAGAGAAAAAGAGGCTCTTATACTCTCTGAACAGCCTCCCTCTGCTCTGTGCTGGTGGAGCAGAGAAAGAGAAAGAGAAAGGGAGGCTCTTATACTCTCTGAGCAGCCTCCCTCTGTGCTGGTGGAGCAGAGGAAGAGAAAGGGAGGCTCTTATACTCTCTGAACAGCCTCCCTCTGCTCTGTGCACAGGGAGGCAGTGAAGACAGTATAGGCTCTGCCGATGCTATGGAGGAGCTGGCTCTATGAACAAACAGCAGGTTAGTTTCAGGAAACGTACAGTGGTGGGTGTAACAGTTGGGAACCCTTTACTGTGAAATAACATTTTGCCCCACCTCCTCGCTATATTGGCTGTCATTTCCATAAACAGATTTGTTTGGTATTTAAACAGGCAGATCTGTTTATTATTCCCAGGCACCCCTGTGGCCAGGTTTGCTTGTGTTCTGCTATATCAGAGTGGGCAAGGCCAGTGTTTTGCAGAAAAGCACCTTGCTTTTACATGAGTCTGTCAGCCTTGTATTTACAGTAAAGTCACCGTGTCTCATGATCTGCTCATGTCTAAGACAGATAAGGAGCACTTTTAAAATGCTAGTAAATATGTATTTTTTTCTCGTTACAACCGTATTAGACAAACGTCTACAATAAATGACACACACACGCACACACACACACACACACACGCACACACACAAACACGCACACACAAACAGACACGCACACACAGACACACACACACCCACAAACACAGACACAGACACAGACACACACAGACAAACACAGACAAACACAGACACAGGCAATGTTTTTAACCTCTGAGCTAGGATAAGCTGATGGAAAGATAATTAGACTTAATTGATACCTAACCATAGGACCACTCAGACTTGAGATTGAGAATTATTAAATAAAAAAAAAAAGGCTCCTAGGAAAACAGAATGAAACTGAAGCCCGGAAAGCCTTATTGATCTGTTTTATCAGTGAGATTTGTAATCTGTGTTTGTGTAATTCATAGGATAAGGTACGGCAAGCCATTTATTATATATATATATATATATATATATATATATATATAGAGAGAGAGAGAGAGAGAGAGAGAGAGAGAGAGAGAGAGAGCTCTGGCTAAATGTTTTGCATTACTGAGAATTTTAGGATTGAGAAATAAAAAATAAAAAAAAACTATAGAAACATAATTTAGATATTTTATTTAACATTGTGTAATCAAAGAAACCACCACCAGAAGGAAGCCATAATAGCAGTACAGTAGTATTTCATGTTAGATTTCAAAATGTCACATTTTTTAATTTTTCATTATGTATATGGAAAACTACAAAGCGGTGTGTAATTCAATATGTTAACGTGACATTATTCAGCAGGTTTCATTCAACTTTATGAAGCAAAATTAGTTAATTCTATAGGATGATGCAAAAATTTTGGCCACAGCTGTGTGTGTGTGTATATATATATATATATATATATATATATATATATATATATATATATATATATATATATATATATAATGCAGCAGTCAGCAAGCCAGACGGAGAGCTGTACACCACAAAAACTTTGATAACTATACGGTATGAACTTCAAAAACATTTTCTGTTATTTCTGTTATTTATTTATTTACGTATGCTGTATCAGCCATATTTAAACCAAATATATAAAGTCGTCTTTACAATCCGATCTTGCCTCACTTATTTTCTTGACTGATTCATATATTCAATATGTAGAGCAGACTCAAAGTGGAAAATAAAATGCCCCTCGGGAAGAATATTGTTATCTTCTGCGGCTTCGGGCATTATAGCCCCCTGTCGGTAACAACAGGCTTCCCTCGAGGCAATCCATTTCCACTATAGCCCTCCTCTCCAGTCCATATTTATTATATATATATACACACACACAGTATACAGACACACACACACACAGCACTGTTTATTTACAGGTCTGTGTAATACTTTTGTTATACTGATTACAATAATTTTTTCAAAGATTTTCTACGTGCATTTATAAGGTAACATACCTGCCTGTAAACACGCACCTTAAAATCCCAGACTACAGAGCAATACAAAGCTAACACTGTGACCGACCCCAGTAAGACCAAGGGTGCGACAACCAGCAGATGATTATCAAACAGCAAAACAGAAAAAAGCAGAGCATTAAACTGGTGCAGCACGTGCTGTATAGACTGCATTCAATTCTAGTCATGATTTCAAGCAATGCCAAGTGCAGGAAAAAAAAAAAGGTGGGTTTTTATTTGCTCATCTCCACGCTCTCCCGTTATTCCTAAGTGATTTATTTTTATTTTTATTATTCCCAACAGCCTTCCCAATTGATTCCTAGTAAGGGGCTAATGCACTACCAGAGGAAGCATTGGGGGGTTGCAATGCCTATATATTAGAGACAATAACGGCATTGCATGTTATGACCTCTAATCCACATGTTTAAAACCAGAGGACGGCTCCCACAATGTCAGCACTGGAACGGCTCAAATGATTTCCTGAATTCAAGTGCAATGCAGCTTTAGGATGAGGTGTCTGAATGGGATTTACCGTGTGTGCTGAGAAAGCACTAGCATGCATGCACACTGATACTGTCTTGTTTTCTCCAGATAAGGGAAGTGAAGCGTTTATTTACTGAAATGCAATAACACTGTGTGTTATTGCCATGCGTCCTTGTGACGATGTATTTTCATACAGCGCTGCAGGATTCATAAGCACACAATTAACCAAGTCATTTCAAACTTGTATAGAAAAAGACAGAGATGTACAAGTATAGTCAATCCTATGAATATCAAACCTTATTTCATCCATACCATCGCGTTTAGTGAGGAGATCTGGCTTTCTTTTGATTCACACCATGCAACAGGATGCTGCATTAGAAACTACTGCACCTGCTCTTCATTGAAGCTAATGGCTTGCAAGCATAATTTACACGCTGCAGACTCAGTGGGATACCAAGCTTGGCACTCAAAGTGTTACACTGAATTCATGCCTTTTCCAATCCCCCCCCAAAACCACATGCCACTTTAGCACAACACAATCCTCCCAGTCTGCATGCATTGCAAAAGCAGGGAGAAATACTGGCAAATTCTGCCATCTCCACACACCTGCCCTATTCACAAAGCTGTCGCTCAAGAGTTTTTTTTTTTCCGACAGGGTTTCGATGCATTAAACACTGTTTGGTATTCATGCATCCCCTCCAGATCTGACTGTCTGATGTCAACAACACTCTGCAAGTGTCTGCTGCATGATAAATCAGTTCAAGTTTTCTGAACAGGGCCCAGAGACCGCATGTTACCCAGGGTAACTGGGTGCCAATGCACAGCGCATCTCTATTTTTGAACCAGTGGGCATTAACAAAAATGAACCCTTGAAATAATTTGTTTTTATTATTATTATTATGAAACAGCAAACACAATACATAAAAAATGCTCTTCAGAAACCATGCACCAGCTCTAATGTTGTAAATAGTATTTTTTAAAATTTTATTTTCAACCTCACCTGGTCCCACCATCCAACCAGCCATGGCTTGGAGCATGTCTCGCAGAACAAATCCACCAGTGGCATCCTCCTAACCTCGGAGGCATCGCCGCCCTCCAGGAACACTTCCGATGCCCCTACAGGACTGCCCCCACATACCCCCACCGGGCTGCCCAGCTCCAGCTCCAGCTCAGCCCCCCCGGCCGCTGCTGTGGCTAAGTGGACCCTTAGGGATGCCAGGCTGGGCGATCGGGGCACCTTGTGGTGGCGGTGGCCCTCACTGAGCTCCGCGAACTGGGCAAGCTGTGGGCAGTGCAAGGTGGCAGCATCCAGCCTCTCAGTCACCACTTGGACGCGGGAGCAGGGGCTGTGCAGACAGGCTGAGCAGTAGCGCAGGTGCCCCCAGTGGCATGACGGCTTGCCCCTAGTCCGTGTTGGCGAGGTATGGTACTCCAGTACGGCGGGCAGGCAAGGAAAAGGGTTTGGGCAACCCTCCCCTCCTTCAGGTAAAAAAAAAAACAAAAAACTCAAACGGCAGACCTGATATCACATCTCGCCCCCGCGTGGGTTAACTGTAATTCAATCCCCAGGTTGTCTTCCAGCTTGAGTCCTGAAGGGCAAACTGGCTGCACGAGATCCCGGGCCAGCCCCCCTCTCAAGCAGCCTTTCCTCTCGTCCAGAGTGATGGCAGTAAGATGTCTTCCTTTCTCACTGCAGACAATCAGGAAATTCCCACAGTGCAACGCTCCTCCTGCTGCTGCTATGCTGCTGCAGCACAAACAAACCCCTACCTACACGCAACAAACACCAGACAACCTTGCTTCCAACCCTGCCTCCTCAACAGGGGGGGGGGGGGGGGGGGGGGGGCTCAGAACCTATCCGAGTCCAAGTCCGAAGCCAGGGAGGGAGGAAAGAGAGAATCCAGCAGATCCAATTCAAGTAACTGCAAAAAAATCCAATTAGAAAACTGAATTCAATTCAGTGAGATTATTGCTTTGCCTTTCTGTTTGTACCACTGCCCTCGTTTTTTATATATATTTCCGCCCCCCCCACCCCTGTTTGATCGCAGTCTTTCCAGCGAGCCAGTCAGACAGGCAGAGTGTTAGTATGTGCGTCTGCCTGTGTGTGTGTGTGTGTGAGAGAGAGCGAGCGCGCGAGAGCAAGCGTGTGATCTGGAGAGAGTGACAGCAGCCAACACTGTGCTCTGTGCGGGGGAATCAAGTGGCCTCCAGGCTACTGAAGACAACAGGCGATCAATGATCCAGCCACCCGAGTAGCACAGTGATCCGAACCACCTATTCACAGAGTCCAGGGGATTAGGAATAATTTGAATGAGAACAAGGCAGAGGACAGGTCCTTCTTTTTCAAAGCATCTTCTGTTTTCCTGCGTACAGCCAAAAGATGTACAGAAATATGCACAGAACGATAGAAAGAGAGGAATGTGGGGAATAGTCCAGTGCTAGCTAGCTAGCCAGTCCAGCCTCAGCAGTGTCCCCACCTCGTACTGTGTCCGTTTTTTGTTTGTTTTTTTCTCCTCTGTTTTTCTGCCTGCTTCCCTGCTGCACTGGCACAGCACAGCCTGGGATGTGACAGAAGCGAGGATGTGATGTCAGGTGCTTGTGTATGGAAGGAGGAGGGTATCTGTGAGAGAGTGTGTCAGGGGAAGGGGGAGGTGTGTGATGCTCACAGCGCATGCTGTTTAAAAGAGACACCTTGAGCACAGCAAAGAGAGCCGGGGATGAAATAACCACACACTGTGCGTTTGCAACCACAGAAGACGTTTCTCTATAAACCTACTGTCTATATCAGGGGTGCACAATTCCGGTCCTGGAGGGCCGGATCCCTCCTGGCTTTTGTTCCAACTGTGTTCTAAATTACTTAATTAGACCAATAATTGGTAATAATTGGTCCAATTAAGTAATTTAGGGCAAGGTTGGAACAAAAGCCAGGAGGGACACCGGCCCTCCAGGACCGGAATTGTGCACCCCTGGTCTATATGATCCACAATTCAGCACCAGCACTATTCCACTTACTAGATCTGCATACTTTCACTAAATTGGAAAGGTTTTACATTTGGTTAAAAAACTATTTTTTTTTATTATTATTTAATATATACATGCATTTGCTTTTAAATACACAAATGCAAATATGGTATCCATGCAACACACCATAGTCAATACCAGACAGACAGTGTGCACCTCAACTATTTTGCAAAATCAGTTTCAAAAGCATATCCGTGATAATGCTGTGGTCGGCTTGCTGTAGTTCTAATCTACGTGGTATTACTGTAATGTTTAGAGATGCAGGTCAGAGTTGTAAAAAACATGCACTGTCTCTTTAAGAATCCCTGCTTCACTGCAGCTCTGAAGAGAACAGCTACAGCTATGCAGTGTGCAGCCCTCATCATCACAGACAGGAGCCAATCAGAGACAAGGGGCGGGGCCAACCTTCCAGCATCAGCACCAGCACAAACACAAGGGCCTGCTGGCCATACTAGTCTGGCACACATAGATTACAAACACTGCAGTGTGCTTACAAAATCAACACAGAGAGAGGCACCTATTGCAAAGAGATTTATAGCATGAGCTTTTAAAACACGTCGCAAAAAATAAATGCAAGAGAAAGCCCACTGTCTAGCCTTGCAGAAATAATGTTTGAAAAACACCAGTGGGGTACCATTATAATCCGAGGGTAATCAAGGCACAGCAGAACTATGATCACAATACAGCATTGCCTGCAATGGCAGCACAGTGGGTGCCGAACCAGCACTGCAATGTTCTGGTGCAGCGGCACACTGGCTGTCTGGTACTGATCCAGTGGATTGGGTCACCAGCGTGCGTTGGTTCATACTTCTGATATGTCAAAATGTGTGCTTCCATTCTCCAAAGTAGCACACGTTCCCTTTGTGGCTGCTTTTGTGACTCCTTACAGGACTGCAATTGCATTGCCATTGTAGTTCACTGCAGGAATCTGTGTTGACCCCTGCTGTGCATTTCCGGTGCTTCTGCGGCGGTGTGCTACACTGTGTTTGGTGTTTGCCGCGGTGCACCGCAGTGAAATTCTGAGACGTAGCTTTCAGACAGGCAACAGGAAACAGCACAAAGCAAACACAAAACAAGGAAACATGGAAAGACAGAGCCAGCCAAGGCTGGACCAGCTCGGAACAAAAGCTGCGATAATATCATATCTTTATATAGCGCCTTTCATAGTGGACCACCATCACAAAGCGCTTTACAGAGGCAGGCTGTGAACTGTGCATGATATGCAGAGTCACTTACAAAAGGACATTGATTTGACATCTCATCCGCAGGATGGAGCAAAAGAAGTGTTAAGTGACTTGCTCAGGGTCACACAGTGAGTCAGTCAGTGGTGGAGGTGGGATTCGAACCAGCGAACTTCTGGTTACAAGCCCTGGACTCTAACCACTGGACCACACCACCCTAACTCTAACCCTAACCCTAACCCTAACCCACACTGCCTCCGATATAGCTGAACACAGAGGCTACAGGTGCTGACTGCTGCTTCGCTTTTTTGAAATCGAAGCCGATCACAATCCAAGAACAAGTATTTATAGACCTGACCCTGCTGCTGCTGCTGCAACTAGCTTTCTGAGATCTGAGCAAATCACACTTGAGAGAAGAACTACTGACCTGATCTCCAGCAAACTTCTTAGGTTTACTGAGTTATCGAGACGATCACAAACCAAAACAGCGCTGACCAGAACTTAGCTTTGGAAAACCAACCAGGTGCAAATCTGAGCAAAGCAGAGGCTTAAACTCCCATTGCTTCTTTATGAAGCATGCCTGTGCTTTACTACAATGCAGGATGTGTTCACAATGCTGTATTACCCTTTTCTAGGGTTTCACCCTGGCACCGCGCACTGCAGTAAACTTTTATAACGGAACGCAATGCTAATAAGCACAGACATATCATTAGACACGCATACTGTGCAGAGCAGCCCTTCCATTCTTCAATCTCCAGCCCATGTGTCGATTCAGGTATAAGAATATAAGAACATAAGAAAGTTTACAAACGAGAGGAGGCCATTCAGCCCATCTTGCTCGTTTGGTTGTTAGTAGCTTATTGATCCCAGAATCTCATCAAGCAGCTTCTTGAAGGATCCCAGGGTGTCAGCTTCAACAACAATACTGGGGAGTTGGATCCAGACCCTCACAATTCTCTGTGTAAAAAAGTGCCTCCTATTTTCTGTTCTGAATGCCCCTTAATCTAATCTCCATTTGTGACCCCTGGTCCTTGTTTCTTTTTTCAGGTCAAAAAAGTCCCCTGGGTCGACATTGTCTATACCTTTTAGGATTTTGAATGCCTGAATCAGATCGCCGTGCAGTCTTCTTTGTTCAAGACTGAATAGATTCAGTTCTTTTAGCCTGTCTGCATACGACATGCCTTTTAAACCCGGGATAATTCTGGTCACTCTTCTTTGCACTCTTTCTAGAGCAGCAATATCCTTTTTGTAACGAGGTGACCAGAACTGAACACAATATTCTAGGTGAGACATGTTGTCCGTGTCCTCCTTTGTAAAAACCTGTGAAAAGTAATCATTTAATATATCTGCTGATTCATTTAATATATGTGCTGTTGTGTGATGTCTCTATGCGCTGTTGCATGCTGTCTCTTCGTTACAGTGTAACCATGTTCACACTGCACATGTGGAACATTTTAAATGTCATTATCACTACCCACCCCCCTCCCTCTGCTCCAACCTTGCTTCTGCAGATTCCTCTGATTAAAGTGATATAGAAAAGCGTTTCAAGCTTGTCCAGGTTTTTTTTTCTGAATTGATTGTTCAACTTGATACCTTTAAGTACTAGAAGAGAAGGAGCGGTGTGGAGTTTATTCCCCCCCCCCCCCCCCCCCCCGCTCTCTCGTGCCCCGTTTCGCACGCTACAGCACAGCAGCAAGATTATAATGTGTTTCTAGTTAAATCTGCAACCAGAAAGAGACGGCATTGACTTCCACGTGCTACTGTAACGGACAGACCTTATTGGCGAGCTGGTTCCCACAACAGCAGCCCATGAAACATGACTGTAAACTTTACAAATTGCTATTGTTATTAAAACAGCGACGCTTTTAAAAAGACGGCCGCTGCTCCTGATAGTATAGTGAAGTGAGCTTCACGGCATCAGCCCCTCATCCATCCGCAGCAAACCCAATTGTGCGCTGTCTAATGGCAAGCAGGGAATGGAGTCTGTGACCCTGTGACAGATGTTTTAGTTCTTTAAGCTTTTAAGAGGGGCCTGTGGGTTAGAGTATGGGTTAATACTATAAAACATGCATACTGTACATTAACATTGTTAAAGCTGTATTTTGTTCATAGCAGACAGTGCCACCAGGTGGTCAAACTGAGCTAATACTCTTACAAGTGATTAACACTGATTGTCCGAGCCTTTTACTAGCTTCAATAACTCTTGCAATGCTTCTTGCTTTAAGAGGGACACTTCTATAAGGAAATCAGAACGTGCAGCTGTGGCCAAAAGCAGCACCTACAATTTTAGGATCGAGACATAATAAAAAATAAAAATAAACTATATCAACATAATTTAGATATTTTATTTAACATCATGTACTCAAAGAAGCTACAAAATGATATCGCAAAAGTCTACCGGAAGCCATAATAGTAGTATAGTAGTATTTCATGCTAGATTTCGAAATGCCACATTTTTCAATGTTGTCAGTTTTTCGTTATGTATATGGGAAAACTACAAAGCGGTGTGTAATTCAATATGTTAACCTGACATTATTCAGCAGGTTTCATTCGACTTTATCAAGCAACATTTGTTAATTCTCTAGGGTGATGCAAAACTTTTGGCCAGAGCTGTACAACACAGGCAAGGCAAAACGTGCTGTAAATAAACCCTCAGGGTCAGCACTAACCCTAACCCTGGTCCCCTGTGTGCTAAATACAGGACAGTCGTTACTGTTTCACACAGAAACTTCTACACAGCTACACAAACTTTCCCACACTGTCAGAATGCATTGCATCCTAGTGTATAATACACCCTAGCCAGCTTCCTGAGAGCTTTAAAAATAAATACTGAGCTGAGGCAGACATAAACAGAGCTACTGCTGCTGCTTACAGAGATCTGGAGTGTACAGCCACACACACACACAATCACACACACACACCCACACAGAGAGAAGCAATTCAACAAGTGTGCAAGCTGCTGTACAATTTGCCTTGCTGAGCATTGGTTCGTACATCTCAAAGTTCAAGGGACAGGTGTAACAATCTCCAGCAAGTCGCAGTACTGCTGTCCACGCACAGACAGACCACCCCTGTAAGTCCAATGCACATGGCCCACTGTTTGTGATCCGATCACTGTTATATAGCACAGTTCTCAACCTGCGGTCTGGGGGCCACCTTTGGTCTATAAGGGAATGGACCCTGAAACACCCCCCCAAAATAATGCAACAGCGTCAACCAACCCACCCCCAACCCATCGCACAGCACAGCACAGCACAGCTCAGCACAGCACAGCACAGCTCAGCACGCCCACTGCTGTTTACCTGTCAGGTATGAATATTATTCACGGTCATTGTTTGAATTACAATGGCATTGTGCACAAAGGAAAGAAGAAAAAAAAAGCTATATTATTTAAAGAATATTTCTCAATACCTAATAATGTGCCCATTTGCTTGAGTTGTTTCTTGCCTGTGGTGTGCAGGTGTGATGTAATAATGCCTGTGGTCTGCAGGTGTGATGTAACAATGCCTGTGGTGTGCAGTTGTGATGTAATAATGCCTGTGGTCTGCAGGTGTGATGTAATAATGCATGTGGTCTGCAGGTGTGATGTAATAATGCCTGTGGTCTGCAGGTGTGATGTAACAATGCCTGTGGTGTGCAGGAGTGATGTAATAAGGAAGCAACAACAGCTCTACAGAAGACCAAGTGCATTGAACTCAGAGAGGGGGTCAAAGCTGTCTGCTGTGCAAAAAAACTAGAAGCACCGTTTGAATCGAGCTGACGAGATCTCGCCATTGGCTACCCACTTACAGGACATGCTGGAAAGCCATTCAGGACACCATTCCTTCCTGCCCGGCATTCTGAGACTTTAACAAAGATGGCAAAGCATTGCCCTGCTTATCCAATCAATAACCCTAACCCCGATCACGGACGCAGACTACACCGTCAATGCATTAATACGTCTCTCAATGTATAAAGCACACCACGCAACGCCTTTTACACAGCAAGAGAATCGCTAAAGACCACGCTCAGCTATCTCACAGATTTCTTTTGCACCTGCTGTAGCGTTCGATGACATCACCGTGCACCGTCCGCAGCTTAATAATTTCGTCCTCCCCCCCGTTGATGGTTTTCAACCTTTTCATCTCAAGTACCAGTGCTTCCAGCAGGAGGGACCACCAGGTGTACCAATAACTCAATCTTAAAACAGAGACCTGCCCCACTGCAACCCAATTTCAACACTGAAAATGTGACGGAGGGCACCGTTCAATTATTTGACAAAAAGACTTCACCGCAATGCACAACACAGAGTGGCTGCTTTGCTTCCCCAACAGGAACTTTTGAAAGCTCCTCATAACTCCTCTGTGATTCGGTGGTACAAACACAGTGGTTCAGGAATCATATCGTCATAAAGAAGGACTGCCGGTGTGTACCAGTTGCAAGCCGGTCGCGTACAACATGTTAAAGTGCTGTCTCTTTGCGATTGCTGTGTGCATTGCAGGCTCTCCGTACCATACCTTGTTGGAGGCCATCTCGCTGACGGAGCGGTAGGTTTGAACGGTCTCCAGCTGGTCCAGACACCAATCCAGTTCCTCCAGAGTTTCTTTGGCCAGTTGCTGATACGTTTCCTCTGTGGAAGCAGAGAGAGGACGGAGGGCAAGGTCAGTGGCAGCCGACGAGACACCCAGAGTTCCCCTTGACCCAGGCAGGCCAGCCCAGAACCCCAGCTCCGATCCACAGCCTCTCCGCATAGTTCCCTGCCTGCCTGCCTGCCTGCCTGCCTGCCTGCCTGCCTCCCTGCCTGCCTGCCTCCCTGTCTGGCTAATTGTTAGAGCTGCACGGTACAGGAGAGTGTGTTTGAGTGCAGGAAGCCCGCACTTCCGTCTTCCTCTCTGTCCTGGCGGAGGCCTGGAGGGAAAGGGGATCAACTCACAGCACGAGTCGGGCTCTGAGCGCCAGCATCCTGGGAAAGTGAAGCGACAAACCAAACAACAACGCCTGTTATTATTAATAATAATAATAATAATAATAATAATAATAATAATATTTATACGACAAGGATGGGCTGGTAAGCGCTGAAGTATAAATCGGGCTTTCATTGAACTATTTTGTGCTTATATACTGGCTGGTATGTACAGCATTGCACCCCATGCAGCTGTTGCACTGTAGGAGTTGTACACTGTACACCAATGGCAATGCACTGGGGAATAGCAGCTACAATGGTGTGAGGCAATACCATGGCACTACCAGACAGCGTGCTACAGTATCAGGGCTGTGCAAAGCTAGCTCCACATCTAATGCGTTGGCAATGCTGGCTCTGATAGAAATTCTGCTGTGGTTTTTTTAATGCACCGGGTATTATAATGGTATCCCAAGGGGGGGTATTGAAATGTTCTGTAAGGGATATTTTGTCGTGGCCTCCGGTCTCCGCGCCGCACACACACACACACACCCCTCTCCTGACACACAGGCAGACAGGCAGGCGGCTGACGTCAATGCCTCTGCTCTCATACCCCAGCGAGCAGCCAGGGCTCTTCAGTGGGGACAATCTGATCTGTCCCCCCAGGCCCAAGAGCAGGAAAACAGCTATCACAGCGAACGCAGGGGCTGTCTGTCTCGCTGCGTGTGGGAGTGTGCGTGCCTGTCTGCTACAGTGGGAGTGTGTCTGTGTCTGTCTGTGTGTGTGTCTGTCTGTGAGTGTGTCTATCTGTGAGTGTTTGAGAGAATGAATGTGTCTGTGAGTGTGTCTATTTGTGACTGTGCCTGTCCTGTGTCTGGCTGTCTGTGGGCGTGTGTTTGCCTGTGTGTTTGTCTATGCATCTGTCTGAGTTGGCCAAGGTCTCCACTTTAGAGTGTGACAGCTTACTCCCCTCCACGTCTGTAGGACAGGAGTTGTACTGTTCCAGACCTGCCCTATCTACTTCAACAACTAAGTAAGACAAGTGGTACAATTAAAAAACAAAAAAAAACACGTGCGTCACATTCTGTCTTTGCAATTTTTTACAGCAAACATTTTCAACTCAAAAACAGAACCCTTATCTCTCTCGTATGTCCCTTTCACATCCGCTACCTACTCCAAACCAAACACTTGATTTTCCACAACCAGCGGCCAGCTGGCTGGTTCTACGCCCCCCTGTTTTACAAAAGCACCCCAGGGCGAAAGGGACCTGGTATTGCTGTATCCCAATCCTGCTCTGCGGACCTGTGTAACCCTGCGGACCGGCGCTTGTCTGTTATTCTGCACGGCTTGGCCGAGGCTTGTGTTTGTTTGTCTTTCTGGGAGAATAAAAAAGCACACCAGCGTGATGGCTCGCCGGTCTGCTCTCTTTGAAAACAGGATGCCAAGAGGAAATGGGACTGTAGCTCTGTAGACAAGGTCTGTGTCGACGTGAACCCGACCTTCAACTACAACCAAAAGCTCTGCATCACCTACAATTATAGGATTGAGATATCATTTCTAAAATAAAAACTATATGAACATAATTTAGATCTTTTATTTAACATCATGTAATCAAAGAAACTGCAAAAATGATATCGTAAGGTCTACCGGAAGGAAGCCATAATAGAAGCAGTTTTTTTTTCGAAATGTCACATTTTTCAATTTTTGTCAGTTTTTCCGTTAAGTATATGGGAAATCTGCAAAGCGGCGGTGTGTAATTCAATATGTTAGCGTCACATTATCCTGCAGGTTTCACTCGACTTTATGAAGACAGATCAGTTCAGTCTATAGGGGGATGCAAAACTTTTAGTCAGAGATGTACTTATATTCACAAAACCTAAAACACCAAGATGGGGACAAAACACAGTGAAATGAAAGGGAATCACTGCTCTAAAGGACGGACGACAGAATCACACTAGTGAAGGCAAGGTGACCGCTTGCCATACCAGCATGGATTCAATACATATTTCCAATTGGACCTATTAAACATACCCCCTGATCCTGATGATTGAATGCAATGAAAGTATTATTATTATTTATTAGTAGTAGCAGTAGTAGTATTACCCAATCATGACTGGGATTGCTATGTTAGACGTCTGATATCATCTTGGAGCTGTTGTTCAAAGGCAGAAAGTCTTGCCAAAGCCTGGCCTTTTCTGTAGCATATCGTCACAACCCTGAAAGTGCAGAAGGACCGGGCTGCATTTCTGAGAACCAAGAGCCCTACCTGAAAGGGAGGCCTTGGAAACTGTGGGCTGGCTGACGACTGGCGACCTCCTGTGGACAAACAGAGAACTGCAATGAAAGAGTGATTGAGACAGGCCAGCACTAAAAACACTGTCCCTCTGCAGGAGAGAGAGAAAAAAAAACAAAAAACAATACTCTTTCTCCCTCTGCTGGCCATTTCAGAAAAGGCAGCTGTATGAGTTGAGACATTCTTGCTGCCCCAGCTGGTTTAGAAAATAAACCATCTGTTTTGTGTGCAGCTGTGGCCAAACATTTTGCATCACTCCATAGAATAAACTATTTTTGCTTTATAAAGCACTAAGGGCAGCAGTGTGGAGTAGTGGTTAGGGCTCTGGACTCTTGACCGGAGGGTCGTGGGTTCAATCCCAGGTGGGGGACACTGCTGCTGTACCCTTGAGCAAGGTACTTTACCTAGATTGCTCCAGTAAAAACCCAACTGTATAAATGGGGAATTGTATGTAAAAATAATGTGATATCTTGTAACAATTGTAAGTTGCCCTGGAAAAGGGTGTCTGCTAAGAAATAAATAATAATAATAAAGGTCGAATGAAACCTGCTGAATAATGTTACGTTAACATATTGAATTACACACTGCTTTGTAGTTTTCTCATATACTCATATAAAAAAGAGACAAAAATGTGACAGCGCCTTTCATAGTGGAGCACCATCACAAAGCGCTTCACAGAGGCAGGCTGTGAACTGTGTGTTATATGCAGAGTCACTTCCAATAGGACAGTGATTTAACATCTCATCCGCAGGACGGAGCACAAGGAGGTGAAGTGACTTGCTCAGGGTCACACGCAGTGAGTCAGTCAGTGGCAGAGGTGGGATTTGAACCAGTGACCTTCTGGACTGGACTCTAACCACTGGACCGCACTGCCTCCCTAAGTTTACAGTTTCTTCGATTACACAATGTTAAATAAAATATCTAAAATTATATTTGTATATATATTTTTTAATTATGTCTCAATCCTAAAATTCTAGGTGATGCAAAACTTTTGGCCAGAGCTGCATGCATGTATACAGAACAGCCTCAAATCAGAGGATCTCAGTATTCAGTGAAGTGTTGAGGATGGGCACAGATACTCACTTGTTGGTAGGGGTGGTGACATTGGCAAGAATAGAGAAGTTGTTTCTTACGCTGCGTAAACTAGCCAGCACCTAAAACAAAAAAAAAACCACACACACCCATTAAAACACACGCCACCGTCACGGGACATTTAGAAACACGAAAAGAAAATCCGATAGCGCTTTTAAAAGAGTCTAAGTTGTGCCATGTGTTCGATCAAAATTCACATATTTTATTTTGCCTGGTGATGTGGCCTCCACTCCCAAGCAGTAAAGTATAAACGGTCTCACCCTTTACTTGTTTTCAGCTCTTAAACAGTTGGAAATTTTAAGAAGTAACTTGAAAACTGCAACTTTTTTAGGCCAATTAAAAAAGGTCTAATTAAGCAAATCATTAGTCCAATTAAGGGTTTAGGTTAAGTAATTGAGAGCTCAGTTGGAATGGAAACCAGAATACACAGGGGGTCCTGAGGACAGTGACTCAATAGACTCCAGCAAATGAATTGACTGTACCTGTGCAAAGGGGGTGACTATGAGATCCTCAGTATGCCTAGGACAGGAACAGAGAGACACGCATGTTAGCCTGCAGCAAGGGGACACACAGCACAGGAGCACGGGAGTGTGCGTGCGGTGCTGCAAAATCATTCCAAAATCAATATTTTATGTCAAGCAGCTGATTTGAAATTGAAGGAGGGAGAGGGGGAGAGAGACACACAGACACGACAGGGAGAGAGGGGATAGAGAGAGCGATGGACAGCCAGGTGCTGCACACAGACAGGGAGAGAGGGGATAGAGAGAGCGATGGACAGCCAGGTGCTGCACACAGACAGGGAGAGAGGGGATAGAGAGAGCGATGGACAGCCAGGTGCTGCACACAGACAGGGAGAGAGGGGATAGAGAGAGCGATGGACAGCCAGGTGCTGCACACAGACAGGGAGAGAGGGGATAGAGAGAGCGATGGACAGCCAGGTGCTGCACACAGACAGGGAGAGAGGGGATAGAGAGAGCGATGGACAGCCAGGTGCTGCACACAGACAGGGAGAGAGGGGATAGAGAGAGGGATGGACAGCCAGGTGCTGCACACAGACAGGGAGAGAGGGGATAGAGAGAGCGATGGACAGCCAGGTGCTGCACACAGACAGGGAGAGAGGGGATAGAGAGAGGGGTGGACAGCCAGGTGCTGCACACAGACAGGGAGAGAGGGGATAGAGAGAGGGGTGGACAGCCAGGTGCTGCACACAGACAGGGAGAGAGGGGATAGAGAGAGGGATGGACAGCCAGGTGCTGCACACAGACAGAGGGAGAGGGACGGAGAAGGACAGAGCCGCACTCACGCCTCGCTGGTGATGGACGAGTTTCGGGACATGGTCTTGGGAGACATGTCGTAGTCGGAGTCGGAGCGGTACAGGAAGGACTCTCGCCGCTGGCTCTGCGGGAAGGAGGGGTGCAGCACCAGGCCCGGGCTCGCCTGCGAGTCCAAGGGGCTGCGGCCTGGGGAGGGGCCATTCTCCACCTCGAAACTGCAAAGAAACAAACAGCAAGACACGTGAGAAACGCAACCACGTCACACACAGAGAGAGTGCGCCACGCAACCACGCACAGACAGAGAATAAGCTACCCAACCACGCACACACAGAGAGTGAGCCATGCCCCTCAGCTTGGCTTTTTTACAAGTTAGAGTACAGAGTAAGAAACAGCGATGTTTGCCACGCTTATTAACAGGCAGCCCACCCTGAGAGTTCACACGCTATCTGTGGAGAGTAAGCTGTCTGATTCAGAGCACACTTACTGTACAGTGTGAAGATACCACAGGGATGCCAAAAATGTGTTGTCAATCCCAGACAGGGAAGCCCTCTCACAGTGATAACATGGCATTGTTTTATTGAGACTATCGGGATGTTCGGATTCTAAAAGCATTCACAGACTGGTGACATTTCAGCAATAGCCTGTGCCACTGTACTGTATGCTGTCCTTGTAAAAAGCATAGCACCCAGCCCAAAACACACCCCAATATGGCTTTAAGTCTTTAGTTAATTTGCTGGTGTGTTTAGACATTATTCTGTGTTATGTGGGCATGCTATTTTGCCCACAGAAGCCAGCTGGCTTTCTTCGCACACTCCTCGCCACTTCGGAACCAATTCCAAACCTTTGACTGGTCAAGCGTGAGCACACACATCCGATCTGGCATGCATTTCTATCAGCTGGTTCAGAAAATAGCTGTGCGCTCAACTGTAAACCAGTTACGTGCCACTTGTGGTGTGCTCAGGTTTGTACGTTGGTTGCAACTTCATGCAGAAGAGTTTGAAGCCCTTTTAAAAGTTTGCTGGACCAGATTTGCATGATAATTCCCTATGCTTCTATTGCATGCGTTTAAGTGTCCAGAGGAGGTAAGTTGAGAGTGTGCTTCTCGCTCACTCTGCTGCGTCACACAAAGCTTGCAAGAGAAAGTACACTCTCAACTTGATTAGAGGAAGCCACCGAACACTTCGAAACACATCGCAAGCGGTTAAATCTAAATAAAAACAGACAAAAAGCTGATATTAAATGTGCTTTACATAGAACCTGTTTTGAATGTTCTGTCATTGACACTCTGAGTGCGAGATCTCCGTAACGTTATAAAAGATCTTTCAGCTTGACAGGTCCCTCACGACGCAGGCAGAGTAGAGCTGGGCCAACGGAGTGCAAAGGTCACATTGTCACATGGTGTGAGTGACACGGGCAAGGCAGCTAGAGTTCTACCAGGAAAAAAGACGATAGAAAAACCTGATTCTAATTCAGTACTGGATCATCAGAACCCACAATCAGAAACAGGTGGAAAACATAAACCAAATATCACTTTTTAATGCTGCTTGCTGAATTTCCTTTGGAAGCGACTAATGTTTAACCCCAAGAGCTGCTGGATGCCACAAAGGCACCACACACACACACCTCCCAGCAATCCCAGGTCTAAAGACTAACCCGTGGGGGTGGGGGTGCATGCGTGTCCGATATCTGCAAGGAGTGCAAAGGAGTCACGTCAACCAAGGCTTGGTTACAGCCAGCCACGCCTTCCATAGTCACACTCCACAAAAGTAAATAAAGCCAGATTGCTTCAATTGGGACAAAGAACTGCGCCTTTGTATATAAACTTGTTACCCTCGGCAACGTTTTTTGTACAGGTATGAAAAACTTAAAGCTGTTAATGTCTGCAGCGCTGCAAAACTGAGATATGTCAAATTTAATCAAAGATAACACCTTGCCCAGGACTGCAATCCCACAATGCACTGCAGAGATTTCTAAGGAAAGTGAATCAATCTATCTATCTATCTATCTATCTATCTATCTATCTATCTATCTATATATAGGAAGGTAAGACAAATGATCGCTTAAAAATATAAATGAGTTTCAGTTTAATTATGACAGGGTCTATATTAAATAACATCAGGTTGTTATTGGCTGATACACAATAACTGTGTAAACGAGGGAGACCGAGGGGCTGCGTTCTTCTGCGTTGAGTAATTAACACCTTTAATGCCACTTCATTAATACCTAACAACGTTGGATTTCTTCATGGTAATTACTCGGAAAATATGACTTTTGGAACGCCCCTAATTACAAGTCCTCGTACGGCCCGCAACTCTCGAGTGAATTGCACAGATGATTCTGCAGACTCGACGGTGGAAAATCTATCCCTGGCTGGGGAGTGTGTTACTGGAGGAAAGAGCTGAGGGAGCGACTGCTGAAAACATGATGTCATAGCCCCCCCCCCCCCCAACTCCGTCTCCCCAGGGGAACGGTAAAACCGGCTAAGATCCTCAGAATGCTCAGGAGCAGCGGCTTAAGTTACGGAAGCCAGATGAAACCTTATCTCGCAAAAAGACAACGAGAGAGAGAGAGAGAGAGAGAGAGAGAGAGAGAGAGAGAGAGAGAGAAAGAGAGAGAGAGAGAGAGAGAGAAAGAGAGAGAGAGAGAGAGAGAGAGAGAGAGAGAGAGAGAGAGAGAGAGAGAGAGAGAGAGAGAGAGAGGAAAAAGTAAACTCTAAATGATGCTGTGGAAAGGTGGTGATCTATTTTAATGATCTAAACAGCGGCGGGTCTTAATAAGGCCACCGTTAAACTCCTTTCCGTACCCTGCCTGGATCTCATTGACGTCACTGTATTTGTCATTTAGGGATGTTTATAACGCCTTGGGCAGTACATCAGCAGTCATGGCAGGATTGTGGTCTGTCGCTAACATTTAAAATAATGTATTTTGCTGAACGCTTTCTTTTTTTTTTAAAATTAGTTTAATCATTTTAAGAATGAATAAAAGTGGCACACAGATTTCAAAGGGGTGAAGAGTCTCGGTCTGCAGCTTATACCAGAACGTAAAACTATGGAGGAATGTCGTTACAACAACAACAAATGATGTCAGAGTAAAACTAAAAAAAACACATTGTGGAAATCAACTCCTGAAGATAGAAATCTGTTGCACACACGCTTTTTTTTTTTTTTTTTTACTGAAAACCGCCCACGGTATTTATTCACTGGTTTAATTCATGAGTGGTAACCGGAGGACGTGTTTTTTGTATTTATTAATGCTTAACCACGAAGCAAATCTGAGAAGCAGCTTCTTACCAGTCATGAAGGGCCCAGTACCAAGTGAGCCTAAGGAGGAAAATACAGAAGGTTTCTGAACTCAAATGTACAAAATATTCTTGCAAATTCTGAAAGGCAGCAAGTGGAACTGAGCAGATTTCCATAGAGACTGAACTGCTCCCTCCCTCACCCCCCTAAGAGAAAGGGTGCTCCCTCCAGTCCAGGGCAGGCTTGAGGCATAGAGACTGAACTGCTCCCTCCCTTCCTCACCCCCCTAAGAGAAAGGGTGCTCCCTCCAGTCCAGTCCAGGGCAGGCTTGAGGCATGGAGACTGAACTGCTCCCTCCCTCCCTCACCCCCCCTAAGAGAAAGGGTGCTCCCTCCAGTCCAGGACAGACTAACCTAGCTCTGTGGATTGTGAGCATCAGAAAATAAGCACCAAAGAGAAATACTCTGCTAATCCTGGGTTAAATTGCTTTCTGGGCCTTAAGCCAACAGACATGAAATAAAGGTGAATTTAGGAACGGTTGAGGTCAATGGAAAAAAACAAAAAGACATGTACTGTAACTGTAGTTCCTCAGGAAATATCACATAGGCATCCTTAGAGGCCCCTCGCTGCGTCAGGAAGCTTTCTACCTCTCAGAGGTTACAGACTGAGCCATAAAGACAGGCAGCGAAACTGTTATAGCCACAACAATCCTGTGATTTTCAAGTCCTGCCGAGTCAACAAACCAAATCGATTAAATCTGAACCACGTCGCCATTATTCCTCTAGTACATTTTATAATATATATATATAGTTTAAAACACACACATTACTAAATGAAGTGTCTCTAATTACTGTGTATTTACATAGTAGTTACTTAGTAAATACACATGTACTTACACATAATTACAATGCTATTACGCACAGTTGCAATGTACTTAAGGTGTAAATCTTTTTGCATGCTATAACTCAAAATCTAGCTGTTTTCTGTATTGCAGTTGTTACTTTGTTTTGTTATTGAGTATTTTTTTTAAAAGCTGAATCCTGGTAGTACTGATGATTCCAAATTCTAGGTTCCAGTGTGGACGACTCCAAATTCTATTGCTTTCATTCTAAGAACATGTCCAGGCTGATCTCTGCAATCCGCATGTGGTCCTGGAATCACGAGAAGCTGAGTAGGGACAAAGGATTGGTGACTAAGAGTAACTGCTCTGTTTTCGACTACACACAAGCCCGTTAAGTCTGAATACAACCCTCCCGAATGCAAATGAGAAAGGAGTCCCGTTGAAATAGGGTTACCACGTACACTAGGACAGGCTTTTCAACTCACCATGCATTCTGGTACTTTTTTTTTTACCTGTACATTAATGTACAGGTAAAAAAAAAAGTACCAGAATGCATTGAGTTGAAAAGCCTGCTCTGTCCCAGGCTGCCTCAGTCATGCGATCAGCCTGCGTTGAAATAACACCCTGCTTCCTGTAGGGCTGCAGTGTTTGTTTACCGGCTCTCTGTATCAAAGAGAACCACAGCTTCTCGAGAGGCAGGGTTCATGTACTCTGCTCAGTGCATTCACACTCTTAAGTGGTGCTTCCGCAGGTCTGAACCTGCTCAAGCAGCATTACTGAACATGCTAGCTCCCAAGGCATTGAGGAGTTGCTGGCTTTCCATATGCACTCCAGCCAGGATTGTTCTGTAAGTACAGTTTTACAGACACTCCCAGGTGTACAGTATATACCAGGGCTGGCCAAACCCTGGTCCTGGAGAGCCACGGTCCTGCAGGCTTTCTGGGTATCTTTAAATCATCAATGGGTAAACACCTGGACATTTTTTTAGTGTTAACCAATTGAGAAAATAATGAGTTCAATTAAGTAATTGAGAATTCGGGTGGAGTGAAAAACCAGAAGACTCTGTGGCTCTCTAGGACCAGGGTTGACCACTCCAGGTGTATACAGCATAAGAAATCATATAGCAAACCCTGATATTGATGCGATCCAGCCCTCTGAAATGTCTTTATAATATACAGCACTAGACCCTGATATTGATGAGAGCCAGCCCTCTGAAATGTCTTTATAATATACAGCACTAGACCCTGATATCGATGCGATCCAGTGAAATGTCTTTATAATATACAGCACTAGACCCTGATATTGATGAGATCCAGCCCTCTGAAATGTCTTTATAATATATAGCACTAGACCCTGATATTGATGCGATCCAGCCCTCTGAAATGTCTTTATAATATACAGCACTAGACCCTGATATTGATGCGATCCAGCCCTCTGAAATGTCTTTATAATATACAGCACTAGGCCCTGATATTGATGCGATCCAGCCCTCTGAAATGTCTTTATAATATACAGCACTAGACCCTGATATTGATGAGAGCCAGCCCTCTGAAATGTCTTTATAATATATAGCACTAGACCCTGATATTGATGCGATCCAGCCCTCTGAAAAGTCTTTATAATATATAGCAGACCCTGATATTGATGTGATACAGCAATCTGAAATGTCTTTATAATATACAGCACTAGATCCTGATATTGATGCGATCCAGCCCTCTGAAATGTCTTTATAATATACAGCGCTAGGCCCTGATATTGATGCGATCCAGCCCTCTGAAATGTCTTTATAATATACAGCACTAGACCCTGATATTGATGCGATCCAGCCCTCTGAAATGTCTTTATAATATACAGCACTAGACCCTGATATTGATGCGATCCAGCCCTCTGAAATGTCTTTATAATATACAGCAGACCCTGATATTGATGTGATACAGCAATCTGAAATGTCTTTATAATATACAGCACTAGACCCTGATATTGATGAGAGCCAGCCCTCTGAAATGTCTTTATAATATACAGCACTAGACCCTGATATCGATGCGATCCAGCCCTCTGAAATGTCTTTATAATATACAGCACTAGACCCTGATATTGATGAGATCCAGCCCTCTGAAATGTCTTTATAATATATAGCACTAGACCCTGATATTGATGCGATCCAGCCCTCTGAAATGTCTTTATAATATACAGCACTAGACCCTGATATTGATGCGATCCAGCCCTCTGAAATGTCTTTATAATATACAGCACTAGGCCCTGATATTGATGCGATCCAGCCCTCTGAAATGTCTTTATAATATACAGCACTAGACCCTGATATTGATGAGAGCCAGCCCTCTGAAATGTCTTTATAATATATAGCACTAGACCCTGATATTGATGCGATCCAGCCCTCTGAAAAGTCTTTATAATATATAGCAGACCCTGATATTGATGTGATACAGCAATCTGAAATGTCTTTATAATATACAGCACTAGATCCTGATATTGATGCGATCCAGCCCTCTGAAATGTCTTTATAATATACAGCGCTAGGCCCTGATATTGATGCGATCCAGCCCTCTGAAATGTCTTTATAATATACAGCACTAGACCCTGATATTGATGCGATCCAGCCCTCTGAAATGTCTTTATAATATACAGCACTAGACCCTGATATTGATGCGATCCAGCCCTCTGAAATGTCTTTATAATATACAGCAGACCCTGATATTGATGTGATACAGCAATCTGAAATGTCTTTATAATATAAAGCACTAGACCCTGATATTGATGCGATCCAGCCCTCTGAAATATCTTTATAATATACAGCATTAGACCCTGATATTGATGCGATCCAGCCCTCTGAAATGTCTTTATATTATATAGCACTAGACCCTGATATTGATGCGATCCAGCCTCTGCAATGTCTTTGTAGCAGCTAGTTATGTATCTGAGGGATTGTACAGCAGTTGTATCATCAGCGATCACGTTTTCACCAGCGCACAGTTCAGATCTCGTTATGCAGAAGATATCAAAGATAAAAGTTGTTTCAGACTGTATCTTCCCGTATAACTCTGGGAAGGGGGAATCAATTAACATAAATTGAGAACCATGACAAAAAGTGTCATGCAATAAAAGTTCTACCACTGCAGGAGAGAAGGAGACCACGAGAGAGAGAGAGAGAGAGAGAGAGAGAGAGAGAGAGAGAGAGAGAGAGAGAGAGAGAGAGAGAGAGAGAGAGAGAGAGAGAGAGAGAGAGAGAGAGAGAGAGAGAGAGAGAGAGAGAGAGAGAGAGAGAGAGAGAGAGAGAGAGAGAGAGAGAGAGAGAGAGAGTTCTGGATGAGTTAAGTGTCTTTCGTGGCGTCATTGAGAATGTCGCCGGTTCCTCAGAAGCAGTAGAGTGGTGATGCTCTGCTAGTCCCGGGGAGGGCAGGCTGCCTCCCAGCTCCACAGCTAAATGCGGAATAACGCAACGCTACGCAGCCACCAGCGTCAGACTGGGCCTCTGGTGAAAGCGATACTGGCCTTTGGGACGACTCTTAACCCACTTTGCTGACTTCGCGTGCACGCACACACACACACACACACACACACACACTGCACAGAGCACTCGGAACATTCCGCTTAGCTTAACCTCATTCCGGAAGATATTTTTTTGGAAAAACTAGGATAGTAATCTTATTTCATTTCATTAAAATATATATATATATATATATATATATATATATATATATATATATATATATATAAATATATATATATATATATATACATATAATATATTAACATGAGGAAGTAAAAAGGTGCAGAGGAGACTTATCAGCACCTGTCCTGCATGGAGGCTGAATTATATAAGCCTAGACATGTATAGTATTTTATTCAAGCAATAAGACCTGTTCTGTACACGAGGTGATTCTCATTGGTTATTAACGCTTTCAACGCTGTAGAACTGTAGAAAAAAAAAAAAAAAATCTAGGTAAAAATACACTGAAAACTGCATACCGCTAGTGCAGACCAGCAACAAAATAATAGTCTTGCCTATGCTCCTGTTTGATTTCTGTGTTACTTATTTTCTCGCTATGAGACATTGCAACTATTTGATTAGTTTTGGTTGCGTTGTTTCTTAGGGGAATCAGTCACAGCTGGATTTTTTGCAGGGATTTTACAGTGCTGCATATTTTTAGGGGTAACCTCGGGATAAGGAAGGATAGGAGGTTGATGCAAACGAGCTGCAAAAAACACTCCAGTAAAATCCAGCTGCTCCTTATCCCGGCACAGATTTGCAGGCTGACATGATAGTCCCACAGGACATCGTTGTATAGTTTGTTTGTTTTTTTTAAAAGATCATTTTAATTTCTCTTAAAAGACTGAGTTACATCTAAATGCTCATCACTGCTGTAAATAAACCAGTGTTAAAACCCCCCTCGGGGCCTCATTAGAATGGAACTCTTTCTGGGCCAATGGGAGAGGGCGTTGTCCATTCTGAGAAGTGATCTCATGGTTTCAAATTCCATTTCTTAGCTCGTCTGTATTCCTCAAGACTGCGGACTGCTTGATCACAACTTGGCACTTTCTAACAATGGGGGCAGAAGTTTCTTCAGTGCTAGCCTCTTATGACAATACAGTACCATCTTATCACAATACAGAACCATCCTATCACAATACAGAACCATCCTATCACAATACAGAACCATCCTATCACAATACAGAACCATCCTATCACAATACAGTATATTCTGCAGTTTCAGCACGCTGATCTCATGGTTATACTGTACGTTTATCATAGGTTCACCATTGTTTGCCATGTGTTTTTGAATCTGCTTTACCCCACTTTCATTCTGTTACATTGCATTTGGAGCATTTTGATGCCGAGCAGCAACGTGTAACCCTTCTGATCTTCTGCTTTCCTAATGTGATATTAAGTGAGGTAGGAATGAGCTGCAGGAGTGACAGTAAACATGCATGATAATAATCTCAGCTCCAGCACTCCACTCGGACTAATTCAACGCATGCACACATCACCACTGGCGTGCAGCTTGAGTCGCAAATCCATGCAAACCGAAGCCATGCCTCAACCTGTCTTTATAAAGGTCTTAAAATGTATGCACCTACTGCATGTTGTGCAGTGTCTGCTTTACCGATGTGTTTCTGAATTTGCCTGGCTTATCTGCAGCTAATGGCCAAAAGTTTTGCAAAAAAAAAACCCTCTATGAATATAATTTAGATCTTTTATTTAACATTGTGCAATCAAAGAAACTACAAAATATTGCAAAAAGTCTACCTGGAAGCCGTAACAGCAGAACTGTAGTGTTTCAGGTTACATTTCAAAATGTCACATTTCTCAATTTTTGCCAGTTTTTCGTTAAGTCTATGGAAAACCACAAAGCAGCCTGCGATTCAATATGGTAGCGTAACACTGTTCAGCAGGTTTCATTCCACTTTACGAAGCAAGCCACTTCTATAGGGTTATGCAAACCCTTTGGCCGTAGCTTCTGAGTGCCTACAAAAGCTTATCTAATCCATAAAACAATTAAAACAAGGAGGGTTCCAACAAAACCAGCAACAAAAGATAAGATGTTTTTTTTGGAGATAAGAAGGAATGCTAGCTGTGAACGGTTATTTGATCCATTTCTCTGCAATGGGTTTTCTCAATTACTGAGACAGTTACGGAATTCAAAAAGACACTTAGTCTACTTAAGTTTCTCGCAGCTTTTTTTCCTACCATAGTTTAAGAATTTGCACCTTTTATCTCTTGCAAAGTCTCTGCCTTCCAGGTAATCCTCTGACATTTACAACGACCTGAAGCTACTCATTGAAAAAGACCCGTGCTGACACGTTTACAGGATTAAGGAGACTATGCAAAGTTTCGTTTGCATTTTCTCTGACCCAGTTTGGATATACGCAGCCCACAAGAGCTCCTAAATTTCCATCGCTACTGTTCAAAGTTTCCATGTTCGAACAATCTTTCAAAATGTGAGCCAATCTACTTTTATTCTGAATGAAAAGCAAAAGTGCAACTCATACCTTATTGCAGTAAAAAGATCCATTATCAAATCACCCATGAAGGAAAGTGGAGAGAAAGGCTAATCTGTACAGTACAGTACAATGTGTGCTATTTACTTCAGACGGGTTGAATGCATGGTTTCCTTTGCACAGTCTAACATTCGGTTTTATAAACGAATACGAGCATGGTAATGGTTGCCACAGAATATATTTCAAGCTGGACTATTTATATATTTGCCCCAGTACTACTTTAGTGCCAAAAGTACCAAGTTTTCTGAGCAGAAGGGGACTTGTACTGTGAGGCAGCACCAAACTAGTCGATTACAAAACTGTCAGCTGACCTAAGAAACTGGTAGCCAACGAATCTCACGTCCCGTCACAAAACAGCATGCTTGAAACAGAACACCAGACATATATACTGTAGTGAAATCGGTTAACACAGAGCGAGGCAATCCACACACAGGAGGAGAGCGAACCCGGGACCTCTCGCACTAAAGCATAGCGCCAATACCGCTGTATAAAAGAGCCGGTTCCTTTGCAAGAAGCGTATATCGGGCTCATGTCTTCGTGTGTGGTCACCTACCAGCCCTGCTGCTGCCTTCCCCCGTGCACGCTACAATATATTTTTTAAAAGTGGGGACATTTTAAAAGTACAACAGCATTTATAAATGGTATTCTGAAACTGAGCAAAAATGATTTATTACAAGCTTTCCAAGCAGTTATTATTTACCAGTATCTGACCAAAACAAAGTCTTGCATGCTTTTCAGCTCAAAGGTTTTTACTTCACCTGTCATCACACCTCAGCGTCTGGCTCGGAGCCACTAAAATTCAGTCTTTTGCTCCGGATGTCATGTCTGTGGTTAGAAATGCGAGCAGAACGTCATTCACACTTCAGCAAGCCACCACGATAAACCAACACACAGCTCTGACACATTTAATCAGAAACGGACCCATTTCTCACTGTTAACGTTTAACCCCGGAATGAGCGACTCAGCTTTACAGGAGGGGAAGCAACGGAATACTCAAGGCAGCTGACACCAGCCTGAACACTAATTCTTGAGACCTGCGGTTTTCACCTGCTGTGGTTCAGCAAGAAAAGGCAGCTATTACATAAAACAAATGCAGATCTGTCCTCTCATTCAGCTTTGTATCTAGTCTGAGAGAGAGAGAGACATTGTGTCCGAATGTTTTGGAATAACGCCTTCGTTGCAGGTAAAAAAAAAAAAAATCTGACAAAACAAAAACAGTTTGTAAGTCATTTTTTCATATGTTATTATTTTTTTGTTCAGGCTTTAATATTATTATCTTGTTTACAGTAACCAGGCCAACCCTAAAGGTTCCCCTTCGCGTCTCAGGTATCTTGCAAAACAAGTTCCAAATACAATAAACCACAAAAGACGTCTGCGCTACACCAGTGAGTTTTTGAAGTCTTCCACACAGTAAGAAAACAGGGCCTAGAGAAAAAAACACTGTGAACTGCCATAGCTGGAAATACAGCCATGTTCATTCACCAGTCCAACAGCACATCAGTGAGAGTGACAGTCCAATGTAAACTGCAGACTGAACAAAACACACACACACACACACATATATATATATATAGAGAGAGAGAGAGAGATTGAAAGTAGGTAGAACTGCATATATATATATATATATATATATATATATATATATATATATATATATATATATAATTTGAAAAAGGAAGACTGCTGTGTACCAAAAGGAGCAAAATCTAAAACAAAAAAGAACGCAGGTACACAAAAATGTGAACAATTGATTAAAAAAACAAACAAAAACAAACATTCTATCAGGATGTTTTGGACTACAAGTCCTTCAGCTGGATGGAAAAAGCAGCTACAGGGAGAAGGTGAGCAGCTAAAGATGTATAGCTACAGAAATACACTGCTAGCCCCAACACTACTATCGACAGGCTTCACACAGTACAGTAGAGCACCCACAGCATGCAAGAGAGATCCCCATACTGCTTTCATTCAAAAGACGGCTGTAGACCACGCTTCAGTAAAACAGCCCAAGACACCTGAGCGAGCCTTCAAAGATACCTTGAAGAATCTTTCAAATCCTGCCCCCAGCCCCCCAAACTAAAACAGCACTTCCTAACCCTTTCTCTGAAGCGCTGTCCAGGTGGATTCTGTACAGCCTGACAGCCCTCTGTGCAGAAAGAATACGAGGAAGGCAGAAAAAACAGGAGGAAAAAAGCACCAACCTAACGGATTTGGAGAGCTTGTGTCTCTTTATGTCCTCCTCGCTGAATGAGAAATGCATGTCCGCAGCGGGCTGGGGGACAGCGGAGGAGAGCCTGAGGAGCCCAGCGCTCATGAAGTTTTTGGATGGCATGTAAGCCCCTTGGACCATGAACCTCTCATTAAGAAGACACGGCGCTCGCAATCTCTCTGTCTCCCTGGCTGCTGGCTGTCAGTGAAACAAACCCAGAACAAGTTGAGAGAGAGAGAGAGAGAGCGAGGGACAGAGAGAGAGCGAGAGAGAGAACTGACTTCCCCCGGCACTCTGCGATCTTATACGCCTTTCATTACCTCAAGGTGTTACAGCAGTGCTTGCCAAAACCCGGCACTGGATTTCTGAAAATGTTTTCTGGGAGATCTACAGCTATGGGCAAAGGTTTGACCTGTTTACAGTCTCTCCAAGTACAGCTGTGGCCACATGGTTTGCATCACCCTATAGAATGAACTCATCTTGCTTCATAAAGTCGAATGAAACCTGCTGAATAATGTTACGCTAACGTATTCAATCACACACCGCGTTGCAGTTTTCCAAATACTGAACGAAAAACTGACACAAACTGAAAGATTTGACATTTCTAAATCTAAAATACTGTGCTATTATTGTGGCTTTTGCGACATCATTTTTGTCGTGTCTTTGATTATGTTAAATAAAAGATTATATTCATATCGTTTTATATTGCAATAAGCATTCTCAGTGTGGAAAGGGTTAAATGTTTATACTAAACAGAACGTCTGCAGCAGAAGTTATGCACAGGCTGGTAAGAAAAAACAAGGGCAGCAGTGTGGAGTAGTGGTTAGGGGTCTGGACTCTTGACCGGAGGGTTGTGGGTTCAATCCCAGGTGGGGGGACACTGCTGCTGTACCCTTGAGCAAGGTACTTTACCTAGATTGCGCCAGTAAAAACCCAACTGTATAAATGGGTAATTGTATGTAAAAATAATGTGATATCTTGTAACAATTGTAAGTCGCCCTGGATAAGGGCGTCTGCTAAGAAATAAATAATAATAATCTGGAATCAGAGGATAATGAAAAAAGTCCCCTCGGCTGGGTTTGCCTTTGATTCTCTCTGTTTTCTTTTTTGGTTTAACACTTCACTGCCCTGGTTATGTTCCCATACCGATTTTAATGCCTAGTTTCTCGATGTCAAATGTATTGGCAGCAAAAGGGTTGATGCTTTGAAATGTTCTCTTAAAGGTGTGGTCACTTTTAAACCCAGCTTCGTTAGTGATTTCTCTGTCACTGTCCAATCAGTCAGACCCCAGAGCAGGGGTTCCCCCAACCTGGTCCTGGGGACCGCCTGTGTCTGAGCTCTCACTTAACTCATCACTTGCTTAATAATTGCTCCTAAAAAGCTGCAGATTTCATTTTATAGTTAACTTGAAATCTGCAACTTTTTAAGAGCTGACAACAATTAAAGAAAGGCCACAGTAAGCATGTTATCAGTTCAGTTAAGGGTGAAGTGACTGAGATCTCAGTTGGAATGAACACCAGAAGACACTGGGGTCCCGAGGACCTGGTTTGGGAAGCCCTGGTCTTAGACGACACATTGGGAGAGACCCAAATAGGTGCGGACCAACACAGAGGAGCGAGATTGGGCTGCTCTACAGTGCTGTAGCTTCATGGACTTACTGTATCAATGTGAAGGAAATGCATTGAAAATGAAAAGTTCAACTACGCAATGATACGGGGAGCAGTGAAAACACGTATCGCTCATTTACATTGATCCACGCAGCTTTGGGCAAAGTTTAAAGAGAAGAGAAACTTGGACTGTTAATTAAGGAGGTTGAATGATTCGCTGCTCGTTTCCTATTGGTTTTTAAATAGAGCACTTCGTTGGAACTTCCGGATGTAGACTTTACACCCACGTTCAAGCAATTCTTTGTTTTTAGCTGAGCTCTTGGAAACAAATATTCATGCGGTAAAATACTGGAGGAGTAATACTGAGTTAAATCAAATATGCTTAAAAAAAAAAGTATATATTTTTTTTCACATAAATGATTTCATTGTTAAAAAATCGTATTTTAATTAAGAACGGCCGGCGCAATTATCTACGTTAACTTCAGCAAAACAGAATTTAAAAACAATACAAAAAAGTTTGTAATGTTTGTATTTACGGTAGCTTTGTATGCTTGTGGGATTTCCAGGCTGCAAAATGCATTTCTACACAGGGCCTGCTGATACTGCAGCAGAGCAACGCTTCGACTGAATGAGTGTGAATCCTTCTCCTCCCCCTCCTCTCTCTCCCTCCATCTCCTGGTTTTCCCTGCAGCCCGCACGCTGATCTGGGTGTGCTGATCTGAGGCAGCCCCCTGTGTGTCACTCCAGCAGTGACGTCAGAGCCCAGCTCGTGTTACAAACAGGGGTGGAGACTGCTAGCTCCAGCTGTCACATCAATAACAGCACAGAGAGATCCTAATCATAGCTAAAGAACAGTCACTAGAGCGTGTGTGCTAGAGAGGGAGAAGGTGAGAGACAATAACAATACAGAAATCGTAACTACAGCTTAGAGGAGCCAGCCTTTACTAAGTGATCACAACAAAAAGGTAGTTGCTGTACAGTGGTGAATGTCATTGTATTATACCACAGGGGTTTTGACATAAAGGTGTTACAATGGTATGAACCAATGCTAACTGGTAATCCGTGTGCTATCGTATGTGGGCCACCGTGCAAGAGAAAGACACAGCAGAAGAACTAGCTGCAAAACAGCGTTGCAAACCAGCCAGCAAGTTGGGAGTACAGTCCCGTAGATTAGAGGTTCATTTGTGCCGGATCGCACCAGAACCGCCTCCTTTTTGTGTGAGAAGGTCAGTACATTACATTAGGTCTAGAAACAGAAATGCTATCCCTCTTTCTTAATAAGATCTGGTACCTTTTGGTTCATAAATTCAACACTGATGTAAATTAAGATGACCATATGGCTCTGTGTTCAACGGGACAGTTTGGGATCGTGCAGGCTTTTTAACTCGCAATCCCAATGCATTCTGGTAAACGTAGTCCTGCTTCTTTTAAAGGTAAGAATGGTACCTGAGACAGGTAAAACGTACCAGAATGCATTGGGTTGAAAAACCTGAACGGTCCCGCTGAACAGCGGTCACCTTACAAAATACAAGTGCTTTAAAAGAAATCTATTCAGTTCAGAGTAAGGAAGAATCCACACACCGAACAGAACAGCCTCCTACTGCTTGTTTTCCAGCAGCATCAAAAAGAAACGTGGTCATAAAATCCTACAAACAATTGTACTCTGTGAAGTGGAAGATAAAATGTATGTGAGTGCGTGGGGTCGCCTCCACAAACACAGTTGTTTTAGTTAGTTGTTTTTTTTAGCAAACTGTAAGCAGGAGCACTTAGATGCTCCAGGGTTTTCTTTTAAGACTGGGGCGTTTACAAAACACTTTTACAAAACTTCTGATAGCTATCTCCATGCTGAGAAGTGTACCTGTGCAAGCTTCTTTATATAGACACTTTTACACACAAGAGCCGTTCAACCGCTTTGGTACACTGAAAACCCTTTCCTCCGCTGCCCTTTGACAACACTGCAGCGTTGTTTAATTACATTACGCCTTGCCACGGCTCTGCATTCCCCAAGTGCCATCATTACTAATGCTTTACTATGATGTTACAGTTTTTAACTGACGTCAGTAATGATACAACACCTTCAATTTCACTCGGGTCCATTTTACTGTACAATAACGCAATCTATTATTAAAAGGTGCAGCATCAAACGTTTCCTTTTTTTTTTTTTAACCTTTGCAATAGTAATATGGGCTTGTTCCACTATGGGCAACGAGGGCAGGATCTCTGGTATATACAGCTGTGGCCAAAAGTTTTGCGTCATCCTGTAGAATAAACTCATTTTGCATCATAAAGTGGAAAGGGCTTGTAACCAGGAGGTCCCCGGTTCAAATCCCACCTCAGCCACTGACTCATTGTGTGACCCTGAGCAAGTCACTTAACCTCCTTGTGCTCCGTCTTTCGGGTGAGACGTAGTTGTAAGTGACTCTGCAGCTGATGCATAGTTCACACACCCTAGTCTCTGTAAGTCACCTTGGATAAAGACGTCAGCTAAATAAACAAATAATAATAATAATAATAATAATAATAATAATAATTAAACCTGCTGAATAATGTTACGTTAACATATTGAATTACACACCGCTTTGTAGTTTTCCATATACTTAACAAAAAAACTGACAAATTTATGCAACATTTCGAAATGTAGCACAGAATACTGTACCATTATTATTGGCTTATTGACCTTTTTTGCGATATCATTTACTGTATATCATGAATTATGCATTTCTCTGTATTATGGATTTTCTTGTTGCTACTGCATCTTGTAAAGCGCTTTGTGATGGTGGTCCACTATGAAAGGCGCTATATAAAATAAAGATTGATTGATTGATATCTTTTTTTTGCACAGTAAACAGCGCACTGTGATCTATGAAGGTCCCTGTATGTATTTATAAAACACAACAAATGATTTATTTTAGACGATAAAGACATTCTCCCGAGTCTCCTGCTTTGGGTGAAGCTATTTGTCTTGTGTGATGTCGTTCATCCTGGCTATTTATAGCCGTGCTGAGTCTCTTCTGCTTGTCAATGCTTCATCAACCACAAGCACCGGCCGGTGCCTCGGAGTGATGATGTCACAGAGAGACTAGAATTAAGAACGCCAGCTGGGGTTCCAGAACCAGAACACCATGAGTGACTGGATTACACACTAGGGGAGCAAGGTTCTTATTATAGGGACTTGATGTGCATGTCCTGCCTCTGAACCTGGCTTTCTGCAGAAATGTCACATATCTTTGTGGGGTTTGTTCCCTGCTATAAAATCTTAAACCTGCATTAAAAAAAAATAATAATAATAAACAAGCGAACAAATAAACATTAAGGATGCTTGCTACACTATCAGCTTGGCATGTATAACCTCCAACTGCTGCAAGGCACATGAAGATGTGTACTCCGCTCACAAGGTGGCAAAGCTGCAAGCAGGCTTCTAAAGGTTTTGAGAAAGCTTGTCCTTGAAACTTTGTTTCTGGGTGGTTTCTTATAAAGTAGGGCTCATGACATCCTAAACTATGCAGGACCGTGTTAAGCAGAGACCATATAGGGTAAATGTACTGTAACAGTGATTGTGGGAGACTGCCTCCTTAAAATAATCAGACGTTTTTCTTGAACTCTGATGACTCTAACGGAGCTCTAGTCTCTCCAGAATCTAAGGAAGAATGGATGAGAAATGAACTCAGGAAAATGTGTTTCTGGTTTTGTTTTCCTTTAATTTACTGAGCCCAATTATTTAACCCTCGATTTTCTCCCCAAATTTTTATCTCCTAATTCCCCCGCTCAGCTGCTCAGGAGACCCGAAGGTTCAGCGGGCGTCCTCCGATCCCATGACCGATCCAGCTTCCTCTTCCACACCCAGGAACTCGAGAGCGGATGTCAGCGAGCTACCGCCCCCTGGAGGACAAGCCCTGCAGGTGTCCGCTCTGAGCTCACTGGTAGCCTGGCCAGCAGGATTCGTGCGGCGCGATGAGGAGAAGCAGTCCCAGTCCTACACACGACCGTTATAGTTTTAACAACTTCCTTTGCAGTCAAAAGACTCTGTAGACAATTTAGCTTATCGAATCCTGCAGAGACAGACGCAACAGCATCACAGTACAGTGCCTTTAGCTACGAGGAGTCTCAAAGTCATTAATGGCTTAATAATATCTCTAACAAACCGTCCAGCTCTTGGATTATTTAAAATAGACAAACGCTACCTATAAAGGTACACAAACGCTTTCTTCTTAAAATACATTTGAGAGCGACTCGAGCATCACGAGGTGGAAACTGACAATTTAGAATGACCGGATCCAACCAGTCAGTACATTTGAAACCCTGTTTCGTGCTCCTCCTTGCAAAAATAAGACAGAAAATAATTTGCAGCACACCAGAAGAAGAAGAAACTGTGCAGACAAAAGCATGGCGTATTAACAAGGTGGCTTTCAGTCCTACAGATCTTAATGGAATGTACCCGTACCTCCAATGAAAGCAATCAAAACGATAACTTCAGCTTTTCAATCAAATAATTTGCAGTGCAGCTAAAGAAAAAGAACGAAAAACAAAATCAACAGTACTGTACACTGTAGTATCTCGTTTTTTCTCTACCTGACTGCAAAAAAAAAAACAGTGAATCATCGAGGGCAGAGAATCTAGAACATTCAAGAACAGCACCTGTACCTCTGACCAAATTTGTGAGCGTCCCAATCATGCGAGAAGCGGTACCAATCCCTGCACTGACGTTACCTCCTGCGCTGGACGATGTCTATGGGACGGTGCACAGCCCGGGGCGACCCTCCCATCAGGGGGCACTTCTTGTAGACCCCTCTTTGGGTGGACAGACGCAGCGTTTTGTTGGCGAGTGGGGAGCACATAACATCCAGGTCTGTATCCCCTCAGCATTAGCGACCAAGGCAAGCTACAGATTTGTGTCTTTGAGCAGAAGCAGGCTGCTTCCTGGGAGGGAGGAAGCGCTTAGCAACAGCTTTCTATGTGTTACTTTTTCGATCTGTGATCGATTCGTCTCGCAGCTTGCTGGTTAATGAGTGCTGATAAGCCTCCAGCACACACAGTGGCACTTGAGGAGGGCATCTGCTAATGCAAGCAAACACGCTTACAGCTGTGGCCAAAAGTTTTGCATCACCTAGAATGTTAGGATTGAGACATGATAAAAAAATGTGTATATATATATATATATATATATATATAATTATTATTTGTTTATTTAGCAGACACCTTTATCCAAGGCATCTTGTGAACTATGCTGCATCAGCTGCAGAGTCACTTACAATTACGTCTCACCCGAAAGACGGAGCACAAGGAGGTGAAGTGACTTGCTCAGGGTCACACAATGAGTCAGTGGCTGAGGTGGGATTTGAACCGGGGACCTCCTGGTTACAAGCCCTTTCCACTTTATGATGCAAAATGAGTTTATTCTACAGGATGACGCAAAACTTTTGGCCACAGCTGTATATACCAGAGATCCTGCCCTCGTTGCCCATAGTGGAACAAGCCCATATTACTATTGCAAAGGTTAAAAAAAAAAAAAGGAAACGTTTGATGCTGCACCTTTTAATAATAGATCTGGTTACAAGCTCTTTTCTTTAACCACTGGACCACACATTCTATCGGGACAAGAGAGAGAGAGAGAGCTCTGGCTAAAAGTAACAGAGCAGGGAGGGGGTTAAAATACTCCCTACCAAAAACATGTGCAAATGTTTTATTGTTTTGGCAGCTGGCCTCATCATTGTAAATTAGAGCCAGCTGCCTATACCTGTTTCTCTGGGGCATATAAACCCCAGAGTTAGTTCATTCAGGGCTGCTGCTGTGTGGAAAGCCCGACTGTGTGTAGTTAATCTTACAGAAAGGTATTGTGTAAGCCTCTTTTGTTATAGTGCTGTGTGAAACACCGCAAGTGTGGCCGTGTTACATATGGTGGCAGAGACCCGGAAGTCAAAATGGAGCCAAAAGAATTGATCGCCAGGATCAACAAAAATACAGCGGAGCAAGAGGACAGCAACCACCGACTTCAGGAGGAGATCGAGAGGTGAAGACGGGAGCTGGGGTTGCCCCCCGTTGGAAATAAAAGAACGGAAGACAACACCACTGGAGCTGCTGCTCCAGAAGTGGAAGCTGGCAGCCCTGCCGTCTCCAGCACCTGAGTCAGAGGAGGTGGAGCTGCTGCCGTCTCCAGAAACACGGGCTGCAATCAAGGGGGATCAGCCCGTGAACGCCACTCCGGCGCTGTTGCGTGTGGTCCTGTACCAGGACAACATGGGCACCCGCCTGGAATTAAAGTGGTCCTTTAAGGCTGGTCGTAGTTGGCCTTGGTATGGCCGGTGTCTTGGTAAGATAAAGGGGGAGGATGTGTGACAGGGCAGGGAGCCCTGCACAGGGGAATGGCAGGGACATGGTTAAAATCCTCCCTGCCAAAATACACGTGCAAACTTGTGTTAATTTTTTTGATTATTGCATTTGTAAACTGTTAATCGTTTTGGCAGTTGGTAATAATTATAAATTGGTGCCAGCTGCCTAGACCTGTTTCTCTGGGGCATATAACCCGCAGAGATAGTTCATTCAGGGCAACTGCTGTGCGAAGTGCCCGACTGTGCGTCTGTGTAGTACTGTTTTTCTTGGCGCTCCTGCAATGCTATTGGAAGCTAGACAATGGCCTAGCGATGACAAATCGATTCAAACCTTTCCTGCAGCCTCTTCGTTTACCAGAAATAGTCTTCTTCAGAAAAAAACAGACCCCACCCCCCAAAATCCACACAAACAATTTCCCGCAACTTAAAAAATCTCTTAAATCAGCAGCAGCTACTGACAAGTAGGGTCTGTTATAGTCTGCATTCTCTCAACCTCTGTCCTGGTTGTGGTTGAGAGATGGTCTGAGGTAATGTGTGAAGACGTCTGGTCTGTCAGTTTTCTTCAGCATCTCAAGCATAATACTTGTTTATGACAAAATCTATGCAAGCTGAAGGGAGCATCCGACTGCGCTTTGATTCCTTGTTTTTCTGAAAACTGTACCTGTACACCCTGTGGAGGGTGAAGAAAGCACCTCCCAGCTGTGTTTCAGTGTGACCTGAAGCAGTGGTGTACCCAAGGGTCTTGTGTTATTATTATTTGTTTATTTAGCAGACGCCTTTATCCAAGGCGACTTACAGAGACTAGGGTGTGTGAACTATGCATCAGCTGCAGAGTCACTTACAACTACGTCTCACCCGAAAGACGGAGCACAAGGAGGTGAAGTGACTTGCTCAGGGTCACACAATGAGTCAGTGGTTGAGGTGGGATTTGAACCGGGGACCTCCTGGTTACAAGCCCTTTTCTTTAACCACTGGACCACACAGCCTATAGCGGTGCGGACCTAAATCTGAAGGTATCGGAACGCCACAAAAATATCGATTTTCTTAAACAGGAATTATTATTATTATATGAGTTTGAATTTTATTTGCACAGCTGTGGCCAAAAGTTTTGCATCACCTAGAATTTTTGGATTGAGACATAATTAAAAAAGAAAAAAAAAAAAAAGTATGTAAACATAATTTTGATTTCTTTTACTTATCATGGAATCAAAGAAAATACAAAATGTTATTGCAAACGTCTACTGCCAGTCATGATAGTAGTACAGTGTTTCATGTTAGATTTTGAAATGTCACATTTTTGTGTTAAGTATACGGAAAACTACAAAACGGTGTGTAATTCATAATGTTAACATTATTCAGCAGCTTTCATTCGACTTTATGAAGCAAGATTAGTTAATTCTATAGGGTGATGCAAAACTTTTGCCCAGAGCTGTATACTGAACTTCTAGTGACACATATAATAGGTCGTGTATTCATCTGGGCCAGCGGTGTGGAGTAGTGGTTAGGGCTCTGGACTCTTGACCGGAGGGTCGTGGGTTCAATCTCAGGTGGGGGACACTGCTGCTGTACCCTTGAGCAAGGTACTTTACCTAGATTGCTCCAGTAAAAACCCAACTGTATAAATGGGTAATTGTATGTAAAAAATAATGTGATATCTTGTAACAATTGTAAGCTGCCCTGCTAAGAAATAAATAATAATAATCTGATGTTTCCACAAAGTGTCCGTCTCCATCTTGTCAGAATGCTTTAAGTTATTGACGTGCCTGTGTGTGTCAGTGGCTTCGTTTGCGTCCATAGTCTGTTGCTGTCGTGTTCGTCAGCATTTTCAGCTTTCTTAAAGAAGCAGTTGATAACAGAAGTAGTTCCTAACATGCTTTTTTATTGACTGAATCAGACAGTTGTGCAGGAGATGCGAAACATGTGACTCAGCTGGCTTATTATGCGAGTTCTGGCTTGACTGCACCACTGATCTGAAGTCTCATTGGTCGGATTTCAATTGGGAGGGAAGCGATACATTTAACAGATACTAGGATTCCTGAGAGCGAAACCGAGGGTGTTAACCTGACTGAAACAGAACTTTCTGACCAACCGGACATGTGCCATCATGGAAAAAAAAAAACAACATTCCAGGAAATTTGTTGCTTCGTTTACTGTCAACCATGTCATGAGCTATTTTTAAGGCAGAATTTATTTCTGCGCCTTTCAGGGGGAAAACAAAATATGAGGAATATTATAATTCCCTCTACAATTGAACAGAGAACGAGAACGAGGGTCTCTCATAATTCAAAGAGATTTTGGGTAGTGGATCCAAAAGAAACTGTTGTTTTGACAAATATGGATGGTGCTTTCCTTTTAAGTATATTTGGGAAGTGGCAGTTCAGCTGGGTTTCCTGTAAACAGTTATCAGCAGGGGCCAGTCTAGTGTGAAAGTCCTGGAAATACCAAAATGACTTTCCCAAACACATCAGCATTTCCGACTTTCTTTTGCTTGGCTCCTGAAGTTATGTAATTGTCCCACTTATTCATTCAATGTGTACTTTTTAAAATCACTTTACTTGCTTCTATTTTAGAACAACGAACATGGGAAGAAATGGAAATCAACAACAAAAAATGGTACTTTTTATAATTTGTGTTTTACAGTGATAGTGTTCAATGCATTTGTGTCTGGAATTGGGATGGGATGAGGGTACACAAACTGTTTCATATGGACTGCCAATCTGTACTCTGTTGGCAAAACTATGGAAGAATGGATTATACATGTACATGTAAAATTAAACATTACATTGGGACAGTTTCAAGCCCAGTCCTGATTGATTGATCTAATTTGCACTGCATTATGATTACAGTCACCTTTTGCGTCAGATTTTTCTTTGAGAGAATAGTGCCATCTGGTGGCAACCGAGTTATAAGTGCACACTGAGTTTATTTTTGTTCAATTCACTCTGTGCACACAGCACACAGTTTTGCTTTTTGAATGCTACGCATCGTTCATCCTGATTACAGTATGGTCCCCTATTCATTTTACAAATCGTTTTAAGGAAGTCTTTTTATTTTTTTTATTTTAAGGACTGTTTTTATAAGAGTATTATTTTAGGTTAAACTGTGCTTGCTAAAAACAGTTGAAAGCCTGGCTCATGCGGTTTCTGCATTGTATTCAACAGACTTCGATAAAACATGATCTCACGAGTTCAAGCTTCAGCCTCAGTAAGGATAATACAATTGATGGTATCAGTGTTTCTTTTTCACACTGCTAAATACAAAAAAGTAACAAATGATTGTGTTTGTGGTTTCTCGCCAAGGGGCTGTTTTCACACGAAACCAAGATGCAGCTTTTCAAGATCCCCTTTTTGTGACTCACAGAGACTAAAAGCCTGGCCTTTCGCCAGATGCACTGTGGAGCTTCCTCTGCTAACACACGCCTGCCAAATGAAAGCAGGACTGCTACCTAAGTCTTTGAAATAGTTAACACGCATTGCAGAAACGCAGTGGGGTTCAGAGAGTATAAGAGCCTCTCTTTCTCTGCTCCACCAGCACAGAGCAGAGGGAGGCTGTTCAGAGAGTATAACAGCCTCCCTTTCTCTTTCTCTGCTCCACCAGCAAAGAGCAGAGGGAGGCTGTTCATAGAGTATAAGAGCCTCCCTTTCTCTTTCTCTGCTCCACCAGCACAGAGCAGAGGGAGGCTGTTCAGAGAGTATAAGAGCCTCCCTTTCTCTTTCTCTGCTCCACCAGCACAGAGCAGAGGGAGGCTGTTCAGAGAGTATAAGAGCCTCCCTTTCTCTTTCTCTTACTCTTACTCTGCTCTACCAGCACAAAGCAGAGGGAGGCTGTTCAGAGAGTATACGAGCCTCCCTTTCTCTTTCTCTGCTCCACCGAGCAGGGGAGGCTGTTCAGAGAGTATAAGAGCCTCCCTTTCAGAGCAAAGTGACAGAAAAATCCAAAACAAGTGTACAGTAGTTGACAAACGCGTGTGTGCGTGAGTGCATGTGTGCGTGCGTGTGTGCGTGCGTGTATCTGTGCGCGACATTAATCACAGCAACGCTTCAATGACAACAGGACTGGACAGAACAGTCAAAAAGCACAGCTGTCACTTCTATTTCAGGCTGTTAGATAAACCTTTAAAAGCCAGACGTCTGTGTCGAGGAGGTTAAGCAACACTTTAGAGAACAATTTCTTTTTTTTTTCTTTTTGGTTCCCCCCCCCCCTTTTGCATCTTTTACATATTCTACTGTGACACTGTCCAGTGCAGTCTCTTTGGTGTTGATGCAATGAGACCTTTCAATCCTTCTTTAAAAAAAAAACAAAAAACACAGTAGATTTTTAAAAATGTAGTTTTTTTTTTCTTTTTTTATGGCAAACAACTGATGCTTGCAAGTGTTTGACCTTCACTGGTGTGAGGGGAAACCGTGCACCGATGCAAATGATACTGGGCTCAAAACCACAACATAATTCAGCACAGTTGGCCCAGGCAAGAACAGAGCCAGAAAATCTCATAAACACAGATCATTCAATATTCTAGTCTTGACACATGGAGAATGAATTGCTTCCTCCCTCACCCCCCTAAGAGAAAGGGTGCTCCCTCCAGTCCAGGACAGGCTTGAGGCATGGAGACTGAACTGCTCCCTCCCTCCCTCACCCCCCTAAGAGAAAGGGTGCTCCCTCCAGTCCAGGACAGGCTTGAGGCATGGAGACTGAACTGCTCCCTCCCGCCCTCACCCCCCTAAGAGAAAGGGTGCTCCCTCCAGTCCAGGGCAGGCTTGAGGCATGGAGACTGAACTGCTCCCTCCCTCCCTCCCTCACCCCCCTAAGAGAAAGGGTGCTCCCTCCAGTCCAGGGCAGGCTTGAGGCATGGAGACTGAACTGCTCCCTCCCTCCCTTACCCCCTAAGAGAAAGGGTGCTCCCTCCAGTCCAGGGCAGGCTTGAGGCATGGAGACTGAACTGCTCCCTCCCTCCCTCACCCCCCTAAGAGAATGTTCCTAATATTACAAGTAAAAAACTTGAATGTGCAAAGTACATCTGTTTATTATTCATGACAAGCTGTTCTATTACAGTGCGAGCCAGAACGAGAATTATAAAATTAGGGAGCTAAGAAGCAATTTCAGGTTCTTAACGAACACTTAAAAAACACATTTAGGAATTATCGCTCTGTTTTAAGATGCTTAAAACTTTGAAATGGTGTCTGGAAGGAATCCTTTTTTAATGGGCTCGGAGCTTAAAAGGATTGTTCTGCTTGTTTTTTTGTTTTCTTTTATTGTACGTGAGTGAAAACGTTCAGCTTTTGAAAAATCTGTCATTGACTTCTGGGTCCATTAAATTATGAAGACGACATGCAAATTCTACGGAGAACATAGGCAGTGAAGCAGAAACTGACAAGGACTGTTTTACATGGAAATGATCTAGGATTAATCACTGCGTCTGATTGCACTGAACGGTTATGTTAACTGAAACTTTTGTTTAAAAGAGTGTTGCTAGCTTTCTGATATTTCTGTTTCTGAGTTCCCAGCAAGCCGTTGATTGAACACTGCCATATCCATTTTAATGATTCTTATTAAACTACATATTTTAACATATGCAGCACAGCTATGGCTGAAAGTTTTGCAACAGCCTATAGAATTATACCTAATTTTGCTTCATAAAGTCGAATGAAACCTGCTGAATAATGATACGTTAACATATTGAATTGCACACCGCATTGCAGTTTTTTTTTTTTAAATCCAACATGATTGCCACCATTTGATTACATGATGTTAAATAAAAAATCTAAATTATGTTCATACAGTTTTTATTTTTATTATGCCTCTATCTTAAGTTCTAGGGTGATGCAAAACAGTGCTGTGTGATAGAAGCTGATATCCACGTCCCACAAGCGAGCGGTCAGTGCTGACTCCCCACAAGCAGGACTTGCTGGCTGGTGACCTTGAGTGAGAGAAAAGCAGCTTGTATCTTACAAACCACTGTATACTACAGGTTTTAATACATAGTTAAATAAGACACATTAAAACAGGACAGCTCTTTTAAATTGCACAATCATTTTCCCCATGGTCATTCTATGCACTTACCTCTCTGTGCTTTACAATGCTTGCCCATGCCTTACCATGCTTTTACTGTGCTTTATTACACTTTGCTATGCTTTTACACTGGGGCACTTTTATAAGGGGTACTTTACCCTGTTTTTTAAATATGCTTTACCACACCTCTCTGTGCTTTACAATGCTTCCCTATGCTTTACCATACCTCTCTGTGCTTTACAATGCTTCCCTATGCTTTACCAGACCTCTCTGTGCTTTACAATGCTTGCCTATGCTTTACCAGACCTCTCTGCGCTTTACAATGCTTCCCTATGCTTTACCAGACCTCTCTGTGCTTTACAATGCTTCCCTATGCTTTACCAGACCTCTCTGTGCTTTACAATGCTTCACTGTGCTTTACCAGAGCTCTCTGTGCTTTATAATGCTTCCCTATGCTTTACCAGACCTCTCTGTGCTTTACAATGCTTCCCTATGCTTTACCAGACCTCTCTGTGCTTTACAATGCTTCCCTATGCTTTACCAGACCTCTCTGTGCTTTACAATGCTTCACTGTGCTTTACCAGACCTCTCTGTGCTTTACAATGCTTCCCTATGCTTTACCACACCTCTCTGTGCTATACAATGCTTGCCCATGCTTTCACTGTGCTTTATTACACTTTGCTGTGCTTTTACTATGGGGCACTTGTAGAAGGTTTGTTTTCTCCCTAACCACCTTATTATCCCACTCAAATGTTAAGTTAAAATGTTTTAATCATTGACCTACGACGTTGTGTATTTGCTGCGTTGTTATGACAGAAAATGCAAACCACAATTAGAAACAGGCTTAATCTCTTATCTCTGCGAACAGGGCAACCAAACAAGGCTATCGTCAAAGCAGCTTGTAAATAAATGCATACCCACTGGCAAACATACCATGGTATACATAAGGTATCGCTTTACATGAAGCGTCTCTAATGACTGTGTATTTACAGAGGAGTTACTCAGTTAATACATGTGCACTTACACATCATTATAATGTTATTATGCATAGTTACAATGTACCTAACGTGTACTGTATTCCTTCGAATTTAAAACTCACTTTTTAAACCAATTTCTTCTTCTCAAAAAACAGCCTGCGTCTTAAATTGGAGGATCGTGACGTGTGTATTGAAACAACACACACATAATGGAGAGCATGACCAGCATGAAAAGTTTTACTCTTGAGTTTTTCTGGCCAGTATCTTAGTTTTAATTCTTGTAAGACAGAAATAAGTACATTATTTGATACAGAAAGTAAGAAAGGGGTCTTTTTTGCACAAAGATGCCTGCAAGACTTCCAACTGAAGCAACACAAAGTAATCGCCATTACTTTCGACCCTGAAAAGTAATCAGATTACTTGTCAATAATCTCCATTACTTTCGACCCTGAAAAGTAATCTGATTTCTTGTCAAAAATACATTTTTAGAATAATAATAATAATAATAATAAAAATACACCATACTGCAAAAAGTAATCTAAAATGTAATCTAATTACAAGTAACTGCAAGTTACTGTAACTGGTAAACAATCCCTGATTTTCCACTGTGGACCAACGCTTCTCATCATGTATTACAATTACTACACATTTGCTCATTGGGGGTCTTACCAGTAGTGCAGACTGACGGACTTCCTGAACTCCTGGATACTGCGGTTGAGCTTCATGCGTCTGAAGAGAGCGGTGGAGTTGCGCGGGGAGAGGGGGGAGGGCAGGGGCACGGAGCCCGGCATGAAGGTGTTCTCATCCTCCTGGGGCTCAAGCAAAGGCAGCTTGCCCAGCGTGAGCTGATGCTTCAGCCTCCTGTGAGCCATCGACAGCACAAACCTCTTCCCCTTCACAAAGCGGTCTCTCGGCCACAGTCCGGAAAGTGCTGTGCAAGAAGCAGCGGCTGCTTCAGTCCTTTCTTGAAAGCGTGCAGGAATTGCGTAAAAACAAAACCTCGGAAAAGTCTGCTTGTTGACGAGGCAAACTCTTTAGTAGACTGTTCAATGTATTTGATGCGATCAGGCTAAACGTCTACCACAGATGATGCAATCTGTTGTTCTTGTGTAGTTCGCTGAGTTCTCCAGACTTTATTCGTGATTTTAAACAAATGAAAATGATCACAGTTATCCGTACTGATGTTTGTTAGCAGCCAACGCTTGTTACCATAAATAACTGATATTTCTGAAATCAGACAGAAGCTATCAACAACAAAAAAAGACAACAAAACAACGTGTGCCCAAAAAAAGCACTCCCAAAAAATGTCCTTGTTTTATCCAAGTATGATAGCAATGCGATTTTAAAGTCTTCTCTCAGTAGGAACTATGCAGAGCAAAAGTAAACTGCAGTGCAATCAAGGTCACCTTCAGTTATCTTGTTAACAGAGGAAACTAAAGAAATGCTCAAATCAGATAAAGGCTTGGCTTGCCTTCATTTCCTTTTATAGCTTGATAGCTTATTCCCCAGGCTGCGAGCTGGTCAAGAGAGAGAAAGAGAGAGAGAAGCCAAACGACTGAACAGACGGCCCTAAGATACAGACATTCTAATACGGCTGTGTTCTCATTCCAGCCCTGATAGATACAGCTTTAAAAAACACGAGTGCACACACACACACCCCTGGGTCCTAGGACTTTGAGGAAATCGTTGTGGGATCCAAGTTATTGCACAAAAAAAAAAAAAGATTTAAAAGAATGTGTATTTGTTTGGTTTTGGGTTTGTCCAGGACCAAACCACTAGCAAAAAAAAAATAAAATAAAGGTTTGTTTGTTTCGTTCTGCGGTAATTAAAAAAAAAAAAATCAAAATGCAGCAACTAGTTCCTCTGTGTTAAAAGTTAACTGTGCATTTGAAAAAGCAGTCCAGAATCGCCAACATTAAAGTTACTTCCTGTTTCTTAGATACTGGTCTAGTTGTTTAGGCATACCACAGTAAGTTCCTGCTTTTAAAAGTTTATTGCCAACAAAGAAAGCAAGCCAGCTTGCCAACAAACTAACAAGCCCACATTTCTAAACGCGCTACCCCACGCATCAGTCACTCTGCTTATCTGAGGGTGAACAAATATCCTCCCAATTCACAGCCAATACCAGCGAAACAGGAAGGAGAGAGATTAAAAAAAAAAATGTTACGAAGAAAACAACAACTTCAAACCAAGACTGCTTGTCTACAACTACTAGTACTCCACAGGGAGGTAACGCAGCTCTCAAACACTGTACAGCTCTGGTCAAACGTTTTGCATCACCCTATAGAAATGACATATTTTCCTTCATAAAGTCAAATGCAAACCTGCTGAATAATGTTAAGATATTGAATTAGATGCTGCTTTGTAGTTTTATATATACACTTAACAAAAAAACTGACACAAATTGAAAAATGTGGCATTTCGAAATCTAACGTGAAATACTACTGTACTGCTATTGAGGCTCCCAGGCTTTTGCAATATCATTTTGTTGTTTATTTGATCACATGATGTTAAATAAAAGATCTAAATTATGTTCATAAATTATGTCTTAATCCTAATCTAGGTGATGCAAAACTTTTGTCCATAGCTGTAGCTTCACTGGTCACTAAATCATGCTACATGAAATTAAAGGCTCTGGCAAGTTCTGGCAAAGTATATAAGAAATAATTTCTGTTAAAGGGGTAATAATTAGAGGCAATCTAAATCCGTAGATAACGGAATTCCTCGGAAATCGTGGAATTTGCAGCCTCCCGTGGAATTCGCAGTGATTCCAGGGATTCGCTGTGTTCTGCAGCTACATCGTCATCATAATGGTCATAAAACAGACTGCTAAAGTCACTGGAAATACAGAACTTATTTTTTCGGTTCAAGTTTTGCTTCCAGTTACATTGGGATGGCAATGAAATGGCATGCACCCACTCAGCACTGCAGGTGGTAACAAACCACTGTGCAGCCCAGGCATCACATTGCAATGAGAATCAATATGTAAAAATGGACAGCATGTTTAGACAACGGCTTTCAGTCCAAGCAACTGGGGGAGTCACACGCAGACATCAAGGCAGAAACGCAAAAGGACGAAGCACCTGACAATCTAGAAAAGAGATCTCGTTAATCAGCCCATCTCCAGCTCTGTGCCTCTCCGATAAGTGACTGGCTGGTTCAATCACACAAGGAGGAGATACTCGCGCTGTTCCAGCAGATATGTTCACACTGCATAAACTCATGAAGGTAAAACTGTTAACCCTCCCGTAAGGTGGAAAATTTGGCGAAGTCAAGTTGGGAGAGTTACGGATTTACCGTGGTAAACTTTTACAAGCGCAGGATACTCGAAACCACCGCAAAACAAGCTTTTAAGTGGTTTTAGCTTCTTCTTGTGTATTTCTACAAAGCCACACTGTGGTTCAAGCTGCAGAGCCTCTGGCTTGCAACAGAAGCACATTTGCAGGGCATGAGATTGGTGTGGCATATTAAACAGCATGTCCTTGGTCATCGTTTATTAAAATCAGTCATTAGAAAAATGAAGCACTGAAGCGACTTTATGAGAAAAGCACTAATTTGCCTTGGGAGTGTCATTGTGTAAAGCTTAAGGACATATTGTAAAGCACAGGGAGACATTGTAAAGTATTGTAAAGCATAGGTACACATTGTAAAGTATTGTAAAGCACAGGGACACACTGTAAAGCACAAGGACAAATTGAAAAGCATAAATAAGCATTGTAAAAGCACTGTAAGGTATTGGGAAGGCATGGCCAAAATATTATCTTCAATTATAAATGCTTAGGCTAAAGATTCTAAACACAGAGTAAAACAGACACAGTGTGTGGCAATGCTCAGAATCATTGATTAAAACAATGGGGCTGTGGAACTGTTCATTATAACTGGACAACACCAGCACTGGAACCGGCTCTCCACACGAAGACGCAGTGTAAATATCTGTGCAAAAAAGAACAGTGAGACTGAAACACAAAACCACAGGAAAAGACATTTCATTGACCACATCCATGCTCTGACGGTCACCGTGTCAAAACAACTGCTCTCTGCGTTTATCTTTTGTAAGCATTAAGTTTACTGTCTGTTTACTGTCACTCATGTCATCTAAGCTGGCGTCAGCATTGGCATTCACGTGGTTATGGCTGCCTGAAGGCTCGCAGCTGCATTATCACTGTTACTCTACAGTGGAGAAGAGATCATGCAAAAAGCTCCACTCGACTGCAATACTACAGACTAGCCAGCAGGTGGGGCCCTTATCTATGGTTTGCAGTCCAAGTGCATAAAGAGGTGTGCAATAGCTCCAGAAAGAGAAACTGTAGGTTTTTAACACTGGACTGCCCCCCTCAATAGCGTGATGAATATTTTCTTTACTGTAACAGCCTAGGAGACACTGTGCCTTTGTATCGCAGAAGCTTGAATAGAATTACAATAAGCATTTGTCCCAGTGCAAAATGTGCTCCATTACACTCAGTCACAGTGCAGTCAAGTTAGACGCGCCTGCAATCAGAGCAGTGAAATTTAATACCAGCTATGAAGCTCAACACACAGAAAATGGAGCTTGATCATCACTGTGGGGAGGAAAACACCACGAAATCTTATCATGTTTAGAGTTCCGTTTTTGATTTTATATTCAGACGTCATAAAAGCATCCGAAAGGCTGTATTTGCAGAGTTACATTTAGAATTTTTGCGGTTAACAAAATTAGAGTAAGTTATCATAACAAGTTAAAGAGAACATTCAAACAGAACAGGTAGATGCCAGTTAAAAATGCTCCAATTACAAGTAGCCTGTTCCTCAAACAGGTTAATACCACAACCCTGGCCTTACTCCTCTAAGAAGTAGGGGCAGCCGTGTGGAGTAGTGGGTAGGGCTCTGGACTCTTGACCGGAGGGTCGTGGGTTCAATCCCAGGTGGGGGACACTGCTGCTGTACCCTTGAGCAAGGTACTTTACCTAGATTGCTCCAGTAAAAACCCAACTGTATAAATGGGTAATTGTATGTAAAAAAAATAATGTGATATCTTGTAACAATTGTAAGTCGCCCTGGATAAGGGCGTCTGCTAAGAAATAAAAAAGAAAATGTGCCTCTGTGTTTTTGCAATTGAAAACCGCTTCCTGTGAGTCTTAGGCTAGCTGGAAACATTTCTGCAGTCTCATATCAGCGCTCTGTGCTTTATACCCGAATGGAAAAACAAAGCTTTCTATCGCTAGTGAAGCAGCCTGTGAAGTGAGATTCCCTGCTGTTCGCAAGATGTCACTTTTATTTGTCTCTATTACTGCAAATCACCAGTTACAGACAACCACGGATGTTGCCGAAATAACACATTTCCCTAGCTGCTGTGCCAGATTGGGTGTTGGATTTGTGTTTAGGGACTAACAGGTGATAGGGAAAACAGTGTGGAGTAGTGGTTAGGGCTCTGGACTCTTGACCGGAGGGTCGTTGGTTCAATCCCCGGTGGGGGGCACTGCTGCTGTACCCTTAAGCAAGGTACTTTACCTAGATTGCCCCAGTAAAAACCCAACTGTATAAATGGGTAAATATTATGTAAAAATAATGTGATATCTTGTAACAATTGTAAGTCGCCCTGGATAAGGGCGTCTGCTAAGAAATCAATAATAATTGTACCCAGGAACTACTTTACTAGACATCTTACATATACAGAAGATAAGAGGCTGGAATGTAATCCTCAGATTTATAATACCTGGTATTTCCTTCTGTGCCAGGTGGTGACTTTAAAAACAAACAAACATAATGGTTCGGTAACACGGGCGCTAGCTGTCTCTTTAAAACAAAACTGCTAAAGGGAGTTTAGGGGGGTGGGGCGTGCTGTTATTTATAGCTGGCATGCTCACACTGAATAGCAGTTCAGCTGAACATCTCCAAACAGACATGCCCCCGCGCTGGGAGCCCTGCTAATGCAGCCGTACGCACCATGAACCCTGAGTGCGACAGAGAGAGAGAGAGACATGCTGTAAAGAGACAGGGGCAGAGTGAGTGTCCACTGCACAGCCTGAGCTGGGATCTGCACTGAGAGATCAGAGCAGAGCCATTGCAAACGCTTACCAGCCTCTCCAGGGAGCGCCCGCTGAGAGAGACGTCAATGGAAGTTTTGAGGCTGCACCGAGTGCCTGGAAAGGACAGGCCAAGCGCCAGGCTGCGATACACTCAAATGCAACGCTGAAATCACAACAGCTGTCCTGACTGCGAGACTAGCGTGTGTGTACCCTCTAGGTGGGCGAACACAAAATTTGACCTCGACGGCTGTTATAAAAAACGTATTTACAAGAACACATGCTGTTCCCTTCCAAGTCTGACAAGCACAAATCCTACATGCCCTTGAGCAATTCTGAATGACAGGATTTCACACTCGGGTCTTCTGCTGCGGTCACAGCAATGCTCTCTATTCATTAAGGAGGGGGAGGTGCTGCTGTTTTGCTAACGCTGCTTTACTTTTGTGAGTGTGTGTGTGCGAGTGCGTGCGTGTGCGTGTGCGTGTGCGCAACAACTTAGCAGGTACAGTCAGCAATGAGTCGTCCCTAAGGCTAAAAGCAGCCTCAGATATGAACCGTTCTAATTTGATCTTTTGTTGAAACTCATTCCAGTCGTTGGCTGCTGCAAACTGAAATGAGTGACGACCAAAATACCCTGATACCCTGCATGGGAACATCCTGTTTAATAAAATGTGTGGATCTTAAGGAGTAAGTAGCGAGGTTCCGAAAAATATAGCGTTCCACGTCCCCACGTGCTGCTACAACTGCTTAATCCACGTGTCTGTCATTTTTCTTTTCATTGTTAACAACCCTGATACTTTAAGTTGTACAATGCAGAAGAGAGCTCCAGTAAACTGCGCAAGTAAGCAGTTCCCCAAGTAAGGTTTGGCAGATTAATATATTATTATTATTTGTTTATTTAGCAGACACCTTTATCCAAGGCGACTTACAGAGACTAGGGTGTGTGAGCTATGCATCAGCTGCAGAGTCACTTACAACTACGTCTCGCCCGAAAGACGGAGCACAAGGAGGTTAAGTGACTTGCTCAGGGTCACACAATGAGTCAGTGGCTGAGGTGGGATTTGAACCGGGGACCATGCCTTGCATGTCGAGAGGGTGAACTCAGACCATGATCGTGCACGTTGTTTATAGCATCTGTGAACGGGAGAGTAGGAATCTGAGCTGCAGATCTACCTCCCGACCAGGAGGGGCGCTACGTAAGGTTGGCGGCACGCCTTCACAGGGATGGGCCGACTCCATGTTAAGACGGAAATGGAAGCTGGGCACCTTGGGAAGAGGCAGGAGCTGTAAGACGGCTCTATTGTGATCAGCTGTGTTGCGAGCGATGATTGGATAGAGCGCTGCGCCACACTGATCACAGGGAGGTGTTTAGCGGTACAAAGGGGACCCAGCTACGTGAGTTTGGCCCCTTACGCTGAAACACTAACGCACCGGAGAGCTGTGCTTTTTGTTTATTGTCTGTTGCTGCAGACGGTAGCGACTTGGGAGCTGCAGCCACGGAGCCAGCACAACAATCCTAGAGCACCACTACCCCTGCACAGCACTCCTCACTCGGACCGCTTGTCCGTGCACGATTGCATTATTGTGTTATTTTTATTGTGTGAAACCTTTTTGTTTGGGACTGTAAACCTGCAGTATAACCCCGATACTATTGCTGGCATAGGGGGCGGGTTTATCTATTAAATACGGACATTTTTGGCAACTATACTCTCTGTTTGGACATTCACTTTTTCCCCACTCCTGACAGCGTCTTTCAACCATGCGGGTTATCGAATGAAGGGGGACTCGCAGTTGATCATTCATGTGACAGCCAGGCTTTTTAAACAGAGCTTTTTCACTTCAAACCTCTGTGCGAATTTGCATAAAGATGACGGCAATGACATTTAAACCCCAGAGCGTCTGGAGGCTGGCGGGAATGAGAATTCTGCAGGTCGGCTTGTTGCAATGTCAAGGTAACAGAGAAACTTAACATCGGTCTGGAGATACCAAAAAGCAAGGTGCGTTAGGTGCTGAACATCACTGGAGAGTGTGCTGCACCTGCTGTGGGTCCCAGAGGCATGAAACAGATGGTACCCTATCTGTGTCTCTCCCATTCCCACGATCACCAGCAAGCAGGAGAAGCAATAAACACTAAGGAGTGCTAATAAGGTGGTAATGGTGAAAGAGGCGTACTGGAGTCAAGGATTTCAACAGCGGCAGATCTTAATTGCTGCTACCTTTTTAAACCAGATGTCACACAGTCACTGTATTTTTTTTTTTTAATTAATGTAGCAATGTCAAGAAATCACCCAGGGTATCACAGTGAATCTAATGACTGCAGCCGGAACGCAAGCATACGCCGTACTGTACACAAGCACACAGATCATTAGAGAGGTGTTACACCACTGCGTCTGCTATCTAGTCTGCAGAGGTGCTAAAAGAAACTGGAAGAGCGATTTGACAGATGTTACAACTAGAAGTCGGAACGCCTGTATGTGCCATCAATTCTACACGTGTTAGCGTGTTGTGTGCTGTACTGCCGTTATGGACTGTGTCTCCTGTCGGTGAGATGAGAGGAGGTTAAAAGCTCTATAACCACAAATGCAGGCCAGCCCGGCTCTTTCGCATTGTGGATAAGGCGCTCGTTTGCAGTGTGCAGGGTCGTCAGTAAACACCCAGCCTCCCCTCCTTTTCACACGTACATACAGAGGGTCCTCATAGTCAAGCAGGACCTAAACATAGCTGTAGAAAAAAAATCAGCAGTTTAACAGATTAGAACCCAATCCGAAGTCTACAGGAGGCGAGGACTGTACGATACAAGTCAAAATCAAGGGCAGTTATCGTGTTCGCTTTGTTAGGGACAGACAGACAGGTAGACGGACGCGCACAATCAGTCCCTGAGAGTCGCTCGCAAAATCAAAGAATTTCTCAGTGTCTGAATACAAAACATCCAGAATTGAATGCAGCTGAGCACCTGTGCCGCGCAATGAGATCTCTTCAGTGCATCACACTGGCAGAGCGCCGGAGGTCTTATTTGCATCGAACATAATAAACACATCACGGCGAGCCCAAACTGGCACGGGAGGCTCATGTGCAGCTGTTTGCTTGCCAAAGTGATTTGTTCAGACGCCTGGAGTAAAGGTGTTCATTCACGCGCCAACACATTCAGGTCAAACGATCTGAAAACACGACTTGTATGTAGATCCATCGCTGTGTAAAAGACAGCATCTCAACCCGCTGGAGTAGTGGAGAGGGGAGGGCTGGACGCGCACCGCGAAGCATATGGTTCAAAGACCAACGTCTTACCATTCAACTGAAGAGCAAGCTCCGTGTTCGAGAGATAAGCACATGTCTTATGCTGATGTCAGTGCTGTTAACCCATCAGAGATCCATTACAGATTGATGAAATAGACTTGGGATTTTTTTAATGTCTCAAATCACTCTCTCTATAGAATATTCTGGGGAACGTACTGGACATCAGTACCCCCAGGACCACTCCCCTAGATGACTGGTCACGGACTAACCATTCCTTAACAGCTTCAACCTGTCAAATTACAGAACTTCTGTCCTTGACAATGTTATGGCAGTTTTATGCCATCTAAATGTTATTTGCTGCAAATAAATAAATAAATAAATAAACCCAGAAATGAATACAAAACTAAAAAAATGCATCAACGTTAAATTGATAGATAGCCCAAGCGACAGTAGACAAAAAAAAGGGGACATTCAAAAACAAATCTCTGTCATTCCCATGGCAACGGTAGCTATTGAAATGGTATGAACAGCGGGGCTTGCCTAAGAGCTGTTATTAGTGACAATAAAAACTCTGCTAACAGATCTCTTTAATGGATTGCCCAGACCTCCTGCATTTGAGACACGGAACGAAGCCGTGCCTCTATCGCCTCTCTCGTCTGCTCAGCTGGAGCTAAGAGCTATGAGGTTAGAGTTAGCATTGGTGGATCTCAATGTAGCTCTCTGCTTCTGTTACTGCTAGAGCCAAAAGGTTTGCATCACCTAGAATTTTAGGACTGCGATACAATTAAAGAAAATTAAATATAATTGGAGATCTTTTATTTAACGTCGTGCAGTCAAAGAAATTACCAAATGATATCGAAAATGTCACATTTTTCATTTTTTTTCATCAGTTTTCCGCTAAGTATATGGAAAACTATTAATATGTTAATGTAACATTATTCAGCGGTTTCATTCGACTTTATGAACCAAGATTAGTTAATTGTAGAGGATGATGCAAAATTTTTGGCCACAGCTGTAACCCCAGTGGTTTAGTATAGTAGTTCATACATATACATTATGTATGTATATATATATATATATATATATATATATATATATATATATATATATATATATATATATATATATATATATATATATATATAATTTATTTCTTAACAGACGCCCTTATCCAGGGTGACTTACAATTGTTACAAAATATCACAGTACAAAGTATCACATTATAAAATATCACTTTACAACCTTACAGAATATCATAATACAGATAAGAGCAGTCATGAAAGAACAATAAGATCAAATTTAAATAACAGCAAAATAAGGAACACAGTAAGGTATAAGCAAGAGCGAGTTTGACTCAGAGCAGTTATAACTTAGAGTAAATATTTGCTTATATGAGTAAAGTCCAGTAAGAAGATGTAGTAAGTATGATAAATGGATGACAATGATTTCCCAGTCAGAACAAATACAAAAAACATGAGTACGGTTACCTATAAGAGTAAGATCAAATAGGAGATCCAGTTATAATTAGGAGCAGTAGTTTAATAAGGTGAGGAGCAGTTCAGTGCAGGTACAAGCTGATGCAAACACTGGTACAATTGGATGCCATATAGTCCAGTATAGTCGAGAGCTGTGAGGTTTACAGAAGCTGTATATCAATATGTTTTGCCCATGTGTGTCAAATGTGTGTGGTGCTTTATGGCTTACCTACAGAGCAAGTCTCTTGTTCGGTATCTCATGTACAGAACTTACCTAGAGAAAAGGGAAGAAGAAAAACAACAGGTAAGCTAAGGCTTTGCCAAGCATCTCATGTTCCAGATACATTGCGATGCACTTTTCCAGCGTAATGTACATATTCCGCCACTGGGAGGTGCTGTGCCCTAAGGTAAAAGTGCATTGAAATGGGAATGATTTTAGCCATCATATTTGAGATGCACATCTCCACCATATACAGAACAGAGCTTCCAAACAAACATACAGGCATGGAAATGCATACATACATTCATGGAAACACACACACACACACACATAGCCTTTCACCAGGAGTTATAATTGGGGTAGAACGTTGTTAAAAGTGTTCAAGTCTCGTAACACGTTCTACGTCCCCCATTGATCAAACAGATTCAATCAAACTTATTTCCAAGTTCCAGGGCGCTGTTCAAATCAAGCGTATTTCTCTGTTTAATGGTGCTATTCAATCCAGCCTATTCTGAGGCAGCAGGATCAGCTCACATTCCCTGTAATTGTACTGAAGCCAACAGGACTTCAGCAGTATTCATCAATCATCGATCATCAATGATTGATGGGCAGCAGTGTGGAGTAGTGGTTAGGGCTCTGGACTCTTGACCGGAGGGTCGCGGGTTCAATCCCAGGTGGGGGACACTGCTGCTGTACCCTTGAGCAAGGTACTTTACCTAGATTGCTCCAGTAAAAACCCAACTGTATAAATGGGTAATTCTATGTAAAATTGTATATAAAAATAAATAATGTGATATCTGTATAATGTATAATGTGATATCTTGTAACAATAGTAAGTCGCCCTGGATAAGGGCGTCTGCTAAGATATAAAGTAATAATAATAATCAATCTGGCCTCCTTTCACACTGCAATCATAGAAAAACGTTTTATGTCGCTGTCTGACGCGGGCCACTGCTTCACAGAGATTCATTCATTCAGTCTGCAGGAGTCTTATAGACTGAGTGTAGGGAGCACAGGCAGAGAAACACAGGACACCTCCAAACACGCTTCGCATGCAAGACGGAGAGCCGGCGGGAGAGGATCAGAGTTTCTTTCTTCCCGTTTGTTCTGTTCGACCGCGACAGCACTGCGGAATGCATGGAATCACGGAGTCTGCAATGATAATCCCACCTCTCCCCAAGGGGAGCTTTGCCCTGCGTTTCAAAAAAATATCCAGCTGGGTTACAAATCAAAAGCCCAGGATGTATTATTGGTATCGTTATTGGCCACCAAGATCTCCAAAGTTTCATTTCAACCCAGTGCAAACCTCCATGGATATGAAATGCATCTTCCATCCCAAAGCTGGCTGAGCAGAGGTACTGTAGAAGGGAACGCTGCTCTAAGAGTCTCTGGTATAGTATAACGAAAACATAATGGCAAAGCACAAGCAATAATGGGAAGTCAATGGTAAAGTAAGGTAAAAAAAAAAAATGGGACAGCAAATGTGGCACCGAGTTAAAAACACAAATCAAACAGCGATCGGTTACCTAATGTTCTGGGAGAAAGCTCAGGTATGGAGATGGTAGCTTTTTCTCAATCAGACAGTGCCTGTCTTATGTATCTTGCCTAACTGCGTGCGTGTGAAGCTGAACTCTGCTTGCACTCTGTTTATCCAAACGCTATCAATTTCTTGGCATGAGTTACAATGTCATTCCAGACACACAACATGCACAAGGTCAAATGTCCCCCACTTTATCAATTCCTGTGTCTTGAGGAGAAACAAATCTCTGTCTCTTTCAGCACAGCTTGAAGCTGTGCATAACAACATGTGCAAAACCATAGCAATAAACATGCATTCAATGCATCCGAATGCAGGATAAAGTTCGAGCATCTTCATTGCCCTGTGATCATTTTCACTTACCGCATCAGCAGGGATAATTAAAGACATTAAGATTGTTTAAATGTGCCGAATCCCCGACTCTGCTGCTAACTGGAATTTAAGTACACCTGATGGAAGAAGCAGGCAGGCTATGAATAATATCACAAGAGGTCCTTTTGAACACACTGCTGAATGGAAACATAGAAGGTAAAACTGGCTGACTGGAGAGAAGGATACCTAAGGGGTAATTTTTTTTTCAATTATGAATAATAAGACATGGTTTTCCTTTAGTAAGGTCTAACATGAATGCCTCTGAAATACGATTTCATATGTCTGCACTCCCTTTAATTGGTGTTATTGAAACACTGGTTTTCCCTGCTGGGTTAGCGACCCGCTTCCTTAGAAATTCTATTTTGGAATCCCTGTGGCCAACAAATTATTAAAGGGCTGTTTCTATAAGACATGGTAGCTGTACTGGATTCACCAGCTTTAAAATGGTTAATCTTGTCTGGAATAAAAAACCCATGAACCATTGTGCTGTTGCTGACTAAGCCGCACAGACCTCTTTTTTAATGAAGTGTCTGAAGATGCTGAGGTCGTGTGTAAAGTGCACACACACAAGGCAGCTCTGACCCTATGTCAAATACAATTACTTTTATGAAAATTGCTACTGGGACTCCAAAGGCTGCAAAAACAAAACCAAAAATTCAATAGAAAATAACATGACAGTCTCCCTTCAACACTTATCAGTTCAGCTTCAAATTAAAATGAGATCTTTGAAAAGAAAAAAAAAGAATAATTTGTATCTGAAAAGAAATTAATTTATACGAATGGTTCTGCAGATATACAGAACAATGTGATGTGTGGCCAAAAGTTTTGCATCACCTTCTATATAGAATGAACTCATTTTGCTTCATAAAGTCGAATGAAACCTGCTGAATAATGTTACGTTAGCATATAATGTGACATTTCGAAATGTAACATGAAATACTACTGTACTACTATTATGGCTTCCAGTAGACTTTTGCGATATCATTTTTCTTTGGTTCCATGTTTCCATGATGATAAAAGATAAAAATCATGTTCATATATATATATATATATATATATATATATATATATATATATATATATATATATATATATACACACACACACACACATACACACAGATCAATCCTAAACTTTTGGCCATAGCTGTGAAAACCCACATTTGCCCAGTTGCCCTGAGTTCCTGCCATCCTGAGCATAAAGAATACAGCTCTGCCCTTTCTTGACCACCAAGCTCTCTTTATACACTAGAGAAAGTTGTCATCCTTCAGCAAACTGACAAACCGCAGACAGATAACCGAGTTCCAACCCGTAGGGGGAAGCTACACACATCCTGTTCCAGCAACATCTCTCCATGCATTCTAGCACAGCAGCAGTGCCTCCAAAAACAAAACACGAAAAAACTGTTACTACAGCAGTTCCCACCTATTAACTTTGAACGCTGGCTTTATTATCCAGAACTGACGGCTATCATTATCACCTTGCTTTGCTTGCGCTGTTGGAAGCTGTATCGATTTGCTAGAGCACAGTGATTTACTCGCACTCAATGAAGCATATATTGACGACTTTTCTGCAGCGGTTGACTCGTTTACATTGTGTCGCTGAAGCCCTATAATACCCCCAACAGCAGGGACTGCTACTACTGGCAGTGAGAGGTCTCGTTGTGGAGCTGCTACTTGTATCAGGCTTGTTAATATCGGAGGCGGGGGTGTTACTGTATTTAATAAGGCATGTGTTACTATGAAGCACTCCATAGTGCTTTGGTCTGTTTCGAATTAATTGGAAGCATCGGAAAAGTCTCCTAGTTGAAACATTTGTCAATTAATGTATTTCTTTTAGTACAGTGCCGCCTTGACCACTCCTGAGTTCAGTACATTATGCTGGCTGCAAACTGCACATGTGCTGTGCTTGACTGTATAAGAGCCTGCCACTAATTCGCCGATAACTGACTACAGAGGAAGGGCTGTATTTAATAAAGACTTGAATTGTATACACCTCCGAGTAATTCTTAAAGTGGTATGATGAGCTTGGCAGAGCCACAGAGAAATGAATCAAGCTCATAGGAACACCTAGAATCCATCAAGCTGCTTCAATGTGACTTATTACAAGCCTGAAGGATGAGACAGACCGCGCTGGCATATTGACTTTGTATCAAATCCACTGGTCCGATTTTGAAAGCAAGAAATACGGACTGCAAGTACGACTACATAATTAACAACAAAAATTTTTTTTTTGTTCCTACGATTCTTTACGGCGTTGAAGTAAATGATAGTTGTGTAAAATCCACTACGGCACAATACAGGCAATTGAACATACAGAGAGTAGCATTACTATCACTGGCATTTCCTTAACGACTTCATGCTACAATTTCAGCACCAAAGCTGGACAGCTCCTTACAACTGTTTTAACCTGCAGCGTTTTCAGCAGCTCCTCCGGGCTACGTCTGTGTTGAAGTAAACTTCGCTGTTATGCCATTTTATAAATGTCATTGCGTTCAATTCATTATTAGGATATATGTTTTACAGCATTACAAAATCACGCCCAGCGGTTCAACACAATACATGTACAGACAGATAGGTAGATAGACAGATAGGCAGATAGGCAGGGAGACACACATGCAGGCAGACAGGAAGACAGGCAGGCAGACAGACAGGCAGACAGACAGAGAGAGACAGACAGGCAGACAGAAAGACATTTGATCGAATAATATAAAAAATGCACAGTTCTATTACATTAATATATATATATTATTATTATTTATTTCTTAGCAGACGCCCTTATCCAGGGCGACTTACAATGGTTACAAGATATCACATTATTTTTACATACAATTACCCATTTATACAGTTGGGTTTTTACTGGAGCAATCTAGGTAAAGTACCTTGCTCAAGGGTACAGCAGCAGTGTCCCCACCGGGGATTGAACCCACGACCCTCCGGTCAAGAGTCCAGAGCCCTAACCACTACTCCACACTGCTGCCCTATATAATTGCATTATTTAAAACATATTTATTTGATTAAAGACTTGATGTAAGAATGGGTATGGGATCCCTGTGACACATTCATAAGACACTGCAAGATTGCCAATTTGTTTTTTGTTTTTTTTCCTCAAAGAAGAAAAACAACTCATTCTTCATCTCCCAATCAACAGTTTCATTTTCCACCCCCTTCTCTCCACACGCAAAGAACAAGGTGTGTGTTTTTAATGCTTTCCTCGACCGTGTCGCCTTCTGCACAGGGTATGAAAGCAGAGCTGCCATGAACATTAAGTTCCGATCCTTCAAAACCAAATGCAAACCACACGCAATCATAGCGATGCCATGGGTCTTGATTAGAATACCAGATATACCTCTAACATGATTTGTGTAACTGTGAAGAGAGCACATCTGTAAAATGTGTTGTCTTGTAGTATTTCCCAAGTTTACATGTCGCTATGCTTTGTATTTAATTGTCCTTCTAATGTAAAGGCAAGCTTGTGGAAGTTACTGAGAAGGATAGTCCTTATTTGAGCGTGATATACTGTCAGTGTCTGGCAGCTTTCTGTTGTAATCTTGCAGTAATATATCTTATCAGCGAGGTGTGTGTCAAATGCATGCATCGTGAGCGCGTTTATTACAAGGGATACCGAGTTATAATGGAAAGCAGTTACAACAAGAATGCATTGTTAAAGAATGATGTCACCACAGGTTAGGTATAAAAAGGTTTGTTTAGAACTTGTTGGACCAGAGGAGTAAGGACTGCACACTCTGTCATCCCCGAAATTGGTAATTCTGCATAAATGTTTCGTATTGCATGCTGGTTTTGAACTGTAGAAGCTTAATTGCGCCTTAGTGCTTGCTGTGTGGTATCGTATTGTGATGTTGTCTGGGTGGGGACGTTAGCGCCTTTAAAACCTCTGTCTCCTCCTCCTCCCCCACCCTCCCTCCCTGATCTCAGCTCCTGTGAGAGTGTAATAACACAGTCACTCAATGAATCATGCTGCTAAATAAAAACCACTGGATATGAATCACTCCCCTGTCAGAGAAGATCCAATATCTGCAGGTGCAGTGCGAAGGAGGGGATCAACAGAAATATCCGAGCCAGATTTCTGCTGTGAATCTGGTCCATCTAAATGCGTTAACGATAACTTAAAAGACATAAGAACTTAGGAAAGTTTATGAGCGAGAGGCGGCCATTCAGACCATCAGTGGTTGCCCAGTTCCTTGTGCCTGGTTGCTCTCAGAATACTCTGGATCCAAAATGATAAAGGATCCCAATGATTCAGTGTGAACAACACAGCAATACACCCCACTCCATCCCCTCACCACTCTCTGTGTACAGAAGTACCTCCTTGCTTTCCGTGCTGTGCTTGGGTTTGTCAAAGCCTTTTCAGATTTTAAAGTCCAACCCTAATTCTTCTTTGTCCTTGGCTAAATAAATTCAGCCTATCCCCCACTTCTTCATAGCTCATTCTTTTAAGACACCCTGTCGAAGATTGGATACTTAAAGAAAGTTGAGGCAAGTAGACAAACTCGAGCTAGTGCCTTCAACGATGCCGAAGGCTCTAGTCAAAACATTTGTCTTGTTGAAATTTTTTTTGACCTCTCGTACAGTACAACTGGGCAGGGTTCACTTGTGATTTTCTACAAACGGGATCATATTTGGAAACTAGAACTTATACGGCAAGACAGCAGACTCACTTTCGTTTAGAGGAAAATGAATCGCGATACTACAATGTGCTCAATTGTGGCAACTCTCGTCTAGTGTGTATTCAGCAAGCCCCAGAGAAATACAGGAGGCCACAGATTGCAGTAGGTTTGTAGATCTGTTTTTAATGTGTCCTTGTGTAGAAGGGAAATGTATTTGGTAGCATAGGTTTGAAATGATTGGAGAGATACGGCATGTGCAGAAATGTCTGGGATGAAATCTGGTAAACAATTAACCACGGTAAGCCTAAGAGAGATTGGTTAGTGGTCGACTGCACTTGAATGGAGCAACAGCTAAAGGGCTAGTAAGATTGTAGGTTATGCAAACATTTTGGCCATTGCTGTATTTATGAAGTGAGACAGACAGACAGACGGAGGGGATGAGCATATATAAATGCAGACCCTCTCCACACACATAGCAGTGTGGAGTAGTGGTTAGGGCTCTGGACTCTTGACTGGAAGGTCATGGATTCAATCCCAGGTGGGGGACACTGCTGCTGTACCCTTGAGCAAGGTACTTTACCTAGATTGCTCCAGTAAAAACCCAACTGTATAAATGGGTGATTGTATGTAAAAAATAAGTTGCCCTGGATAAGGAGTGTCTGCTAAGAAATAAATAATAAAAAAAAATAATATTATATAATTGAAGATCTCAGCTGCTTTACAGTACACAACGTTCTGTTGAAAAAGAATGCCCCTACAGCTCCCAGCAACACAAATGTCACGTATCCCTCATCCGGTTTTGTTTGCTTGTTTTCAACATTGGCGGTTCCTGAGCAAAAGCACTTCTCCCGCAATCCCTTTTCGAGCCCTGAAAATCAGGCTGGAGTTCTCAAATCGCACCCTTAGGTATTCACTGCTCCAGGATTCTAACACAATCACAACCAACATGTTTGCTATGCAGATGGCTGCAGTTTTGTACCAGTGGCTAAGAGGTGAACTCCTGTTTTTAGGGTTCTGAAGTGTTCTTGTTCTCTGACAGCAATTTGCTGTTCAGAACTCGCTGGGGGTTGCACAGTGCACTTCAACTGCAAAATAAATTAATAAATAAATAATGACAGCCCCACCTGCTGAGCAGTGTGACCGGCCAGTGACAGGGAAAAGAACCCTTGCTATATTCAAAGCCCAGGAAGACACAGACGTGGGCATGCATTATTCTGAAAAGTTGCTTCCATTAGCAATATTTATATGGGCCCCATGTGGTCCACTGCAGGAGGCTAATCAATCAAACACATAAATAAACATTTTTACTGGTGCTTCAGCAGCCTTCTATACAGCAGTGGAACTAGATACCACCACCCTTCAGGCAATTAAAATGGTGTTTAACAGGTAATAAAAACACTCCCGTTGCTTCACATGGCTATTTCGATAAGTTCAATTAAACATCAGTGATTTTCTTATCAACTCATGCAGTGTTTTCTTCCCAGCGTGTGTCTCGACAGCAGCCTTCCAGACTCGTGTAAAGATGTAAAGATGAGATTTTTCAGAAGCTGGCTGCTGTTTCCCCCTTCCCCTAGCTGCTTAAATAGCTGCAATGGGACAAAGCACGCAGCCACGGCCGCTGAGAATCAAGACCCTTCTGCAAGCAAACGAGACGCAGGCTTTGGAAGGATTCGCTGTTTTGTTAAACTGCTTTGCTGCACTAAGAGACGAGAGCACTGCTGTCACGGGAGATGGTGCTTTTGCTAAGGTTTTACCTGCTAAATATCAGATCGCTTTTTATTAGCCTGTGAGCTGGGAGTTACAGCAGAAAAGGAGGAGCATTCGTTTTTTTTACTATGAACGTGTTAACCTTTCAGAAGCATGCTCCGAGATTCATCTCGCTCTAGTCATTATAAGCAATTTCAGCACCTACCCTGGCTATTGCTCCAAAAACACAAAGCAATTAAATCTGCCAATTAAAAAAAAAATCAAATCATATTTGTAAGTGTCCCAGACAGCTGCTAGTGCACAATGAGCAATACTGCCACCTAGTGAGAGCCGAGGGAGGTAGATTTCATAATTTTGTGTAAACCGAGGTATCAGCTGAGTTACAGAGGGCAAGAAAATATATTATGAAAATGCACACGGCCGCGTGGACCTTTGTATTGCAACATGCAACAGTTTGCATTTTCCATTTGGACGTTTCCTGAAGTCCTCCCTTCAGAAGTGTGAGCTCAGTCCTTGGTGCTCGCAGGCCTGTCACAATGCGTCTAGTTAAGCCTAGATGTCTGGAAACAATCTCTGAATGCTGAGGTCTCCTTTGAGATGCGCTCCCTTGGCTGATTTATAAGCAAATCACTGTCCTTGGAGAAAAGGATTCTGTCGTTTCAGGTCTCCGGAGATTGCTGATTCAACACACAAAAGCATGCACCTTTCTCTGGAACAGTAATCGATGACGCACAGCATCCAGACAGGCGAGGTGACTGTGTGGGAGGAGGGCTCTGCAGCTATAGTGTTTTATTTATGGATGAACACGACTCGCTTTTTTAACTCAGTCACATGGCTCACAGGTAAAAGGTGTCTTGTTCGGAACTGAAAGCACGGGGGGTGAGGGGTGGGGGGGAACTATAATTGATGCGGGCCAACATGGAGAGGAAGTCTGCTCCATGGCGTTGCACCATCAGTCAAAGTGAAGAAGGGACTATATTTAAGATGTTGTATGGGCTACAGAAAAAGGGCAGAATTCAACAGCAACAGAAAAAGGTCTGTCTGCTATTCTACAGTGAATCACAAGTGAATCATTTTGTTATCTCAAAATTGTACCAAAAAAAAAAATGGCTCTATACTTGACCTGTTCAATTGAGGACACGATGCTTAGTATCTTGTATGTTCCTGAAACACTGGATTAGTAATCCTCAATTTCAAACGGTTTAGTAGACAACATGAAATAAAAATATATATTATTATTAATTTCTTAGCAGACGCCCTTATCCAAGGTGACTTACAATTGTTACAAGATAGCACATTATACATTATTTCACATTATACAGATATAACATTATTTATTTATTTTTTTACATACAATTAGCCATTTATACAGTTGGGTTATTACTGGAGCAATCTAGGTAAAGTACCTTGCTCAAGGGTACAGCAACAGTGTCCCCCACCTGGGATTGAACCCACGACCCTCCGGTCAAGAGTCCAGAGCCCTAACCACTACTCCACACTGCTGCCCCATATATATACACAATTATATAGAGTGGGGGAAGCAGGCGCTGCCTTTTCCATTTGGTTCTGTGATGAGTGTCTCTGCGGTCCTAGGGGAGGAAGACCTCACGATCAAAGAATCAATTGAAATCCCATGAGGTTTAATGACCTTTGCGGACCTCTATGTGGCATCCTAGTTAACTAGATTGCTATATTACCCTTTCTAAATGTGTCTAAAAGGCAGCTTAACACTGCGTAAAAGCATCAACACCACCTACTGACGTTTGACAACACTTTCTTACTGCTTAAATGAACGTGATTATTTTTGTTGTTGTTGTTGCTACGTAACAAACTGTACGATAAATATATTATCTACCAAAAGTTAGATTTCTTTGTTACGCTAAAACAGACATCATCGCAGGACATGGAGTTAATTATAAAACCAAACACTTTACATGAAACTTATACAGAGACCACCTCTTTAGAATAATAAAAAAATGTTTAGAGTGTGTCTAGCTGTGCCTTTTGACGTGCCTCTCGAGCAATCTTTACTTGATTCAGTTGAATTCCTGAAACTCCCCAAGCAGAAGGAACCTGACGTCATGAAAGAGCATTCAAACCGAAGGAAATGTTGAAGCAGCTGCTCACGCCATCAGAATTCCAGCAAAGCCCCATCAAAGCACCACTGCGACTCTGTAGAGCTCCCTGAAGCTGCTGGGGCCAAAAACGACGGTGCCATCAAGCAGTTCCAAAAAAACGTCAGCCGTCATTAAATTAATTACAGTTGCAAAGACATGCTGATGCATACGGCCAATCTTTTTGCATCCCCCTATAGAATGAACTAATTTTGCTTCATTAAGTCGAACGAAACCTGCTGTTACATTAACATATTGAATTACATACCGCTTTTGTAATTTTTCCATACTATTATTATTATTATTATTATTATTTATTTCTTAGCAGACGCCCTTATCCAGGGCAACTTACAATTGTAAGCAAATACATTAAGTGTTACAATACAAGTAATACAATAAGAGCAAGAAATACAATAACTTTTGTTCAAGCAAAGTACAAGTGTGACAAACCACAATTCAATAATACAGCAGATAATAGTGATAGTTACATCAGGATATGATTAAATAGTGATAGTTACATCAGGATATGATTAAATACAAAATACTACAGGTTAAACACTTGGCAGATTACAGTATTCTGAAGTACAGGATTAAATGCAGTAAAATAGGGGGCAGATAAGAGCAAAATAAAGCACATTTAAATGAAGGGTGATAGTGTCCCAGGATACAAACAGAGGAGTTCTACAGATGCTGTTTGAAGAGGTGAGTCTTAAGGAGACACCGGAATGTGGTCAGGGACTGGGCAGTCCTGACATCTGTAGGAAGGTCATTCCACCACTGCGGAGCAAGGGTGGAGAAGGAGCGGGCTCTGGAGGCAGGGGAGCGTAGCGGAGGTAGAGCCAGTCTTCTAGTGCAGGAGGAGCGGAGAGGTCGAGTGGGGGTGTAGGGAGAGATGAGGGTCTGAAGGTAGCTGGGTGCAGTCTGGTCAAGGCATCTGTAGGCTAGTACAAGAGTCTTGAACTGGATGCGAGCGGTGATCGGGAGCCAGTGGAGTGAGCGGAGTAGTGGAGTATATTACAATGGTAGACTTTGCAATATCATTTGGTAGTTTCTTTGACTACATGATGTTAAATAAAAGATCTAAATTATGTTTATATAGTTTGTTTTTTAATGATGTCTCAATCCTAAAATTCTAGGCGATGCTAAACTTTTGGCCACAGCTGTGCAGATCGCAGTTCGATGCTGTGTTACACCCAGCGGAAATCACAAACCCCTAAACGCAACTGGAGAAAAAACTTGCTTTGAAAAGTCAATGGAGAAACAAAAATGCTTGCTGCAGTTTTTTGCAGCTAGAATCTGTGTATAAAAATGCATTGATTTCCGTTCATAGGGTGCCGCTGTGATTCAGAGCTTGTGATTGGCCATTCATCTTACCTGGAATCAGAATAGTTTTTTGACCAATGTTTTTTTTTTCCTCTGATTAAGACAAAATGAGCAATATTATCACCACAGTGCTGCTGTGTCCGCAGATTGTCAAAGTGCGGCAGTAAAAATAATTAAAGTGGACAAACTAAAAAACAGATTGGTTTTCTATTGCTGTCAGCACCATCAAAGAATAGGCGATGCTTTTTCCTCCCCTATTGAATTACTGGAAAACTATGCCAAAGCCACCCCTTGTAATAATGAGAACATCTACTTCCTTCATGCAGTAGGCAGGTTACATCACAAGATCAACAAGCAGTTCATTTGATCCAATTTGCAACTAAATTCTTCTTCTTAATCATGTACAGTATGATGACCCTCCCAATCACCACAAAGGATGTATGAATCTTTTCTCGTGAAATCTGTGTTACTTCATGTTGACACATTGTGTGTCTTTTGTTATAACAGAAATCATTCTGCATAGTTTGCACAAACGTATTAACTTATATTAATCGTAATAAAATGCAATAAACCCTCCGAGAGAAAGCAGCTTGTGTAATTCTGTTAGAAAGCAGGCTGCGGAGTGATTGAATGGGTAGGACCCCTGGAGTGACAGCTACCCTTGTCTTGCAATTTGTCTGCTGTAGGCAGTGGTCATTGTTATTCTGTCTAGTTTTATTAAAGAGGCTGACGACTTCTCCTCAACGACTGGGGATAAACGCTCCCCAGACTGCAGGAGTCTGACAGTGACGGGCCATTGAAATGCAGGGAAGAGATACTGGAGCAAAGGGAAGACCGCGGTACTGTTAAAATACAACTTCACAAAACGCTTAATGTGGAATCCTGATAAGGTTTGAAGGACGTTTGTAGTTATATTTTAAAAAGGAAAATATATACATGACCTTCAGTGGCAATGCTGTCAGGTTATTATGACAGCAATGGAATTGTTCTGTGCAAAGGGCGATGGTATCAAAAGTCATTGTCGTAGTAAATTAGCCACTGGTGAAATAGCACCACCATGGTGGGGAGCTGTAACAGTACTAGTGTTTGAAAGTGCCAGCAGGTTGTGACGCTCCTGCTGGTCCTGTTGTAGCTAGCAGTTCATGATCCTGCTGAGGTCCAGGTGGCACCGCGGGTTTGCCTTTCACTTTGTGAGGCCTGGCTTTGAATCCGGCTGAGGTCACAAGCGAATCACCTTCAAGGCAACTAAATGAGATTTCAGGCCATCAAATAGGACAGCTGTCTCTTACAAATCTTTTGCCATGGAATTAGTTTCTCGCCTCCTTTAGTCTCTGCGCGTAAGCAAGTGGAGTTTGCAACTGGAACGCTGTGCAAACGCCAGCGCACGCAGCAAGAGGTGCACCCACATGAATCTGAATGCATCTGACGTCTTTCTGAGCAGCACAGGGAGTTCAGGAAAGAGCAGTCTGATCGCAAACAGTCATAAAATCGCTAGTGGATTGAGGACCTGGAAAATGGGAAAACAAACATCGGTGACGTTTTTATTTAAATGATCCACTATCAGGTATATATTAGGAGGAGGGCTCATGGAAGTTACCTCTTAGTCGGATATTATTATTATTTATTTCTTAGCAGACGCCCTTATCCAGGGCAATTGTTACAAGATATCACATACAATTACATTATTTTTTACACATTATTTTTACATACAATTACCCATTTATGCAGTTGGGTTTTTACTGGAGCAATCTAGGTAAAGTACCTTGCTCAAGGGTACAGCAGCAGTGTCCCCCCACCTGGGATTGAACCCACGACCCTCCGGTCAAGAGTCCAGAGCCCTCACCACTACTCCACGGGGCACTGATAAGCAGCATTATCAGTGCCTGGTCTTTTCTGTTCAGGATAGATATTCGGGTCTTTGCTACTTCAGCCAGGTCGTGACGATCTCAAGATAAGTAACTAATTAAAGTTGAAGATGTTTTAAAGTAAACTATACCTTTCTTTTGATCTGCTATATGAAGCGCGCAACACATGCAGCAGCAGGTTGCTTGGCAATTTCTGTATTTCTTGACAACTGCTGATGACTCACATTTTTATTTTTTGTTTTAGGAATCTATATTTTTCATCTCCTGCAAAGCCGTTGTTAAAAACACAGTCAGCTGCTAAAAAAAAAAAAATCGCATGGATGCCTTGACCTTTCTCAAAATACAGCACACTGCTAACAACCCACGCTACGCTAATGAGGGTGTAAAAGGGTTAGCGCGGTGTGTATCACTAGACAGGCATAGCATAATTCACAGAGATAAAGTGTAGTAAAAGCAGTGTGCAAGCACGGTAGAGCACAGTCAAGCACGGCAAATCAGAGATAGTGTACAGTAAGTATGGTAAATAACTGTAAAAACTGCAGTAAACTAATACTGTGAAGATATACCATGTCAACTTTTACAACAGACCCTTTTGGTGCCAGATATTGCAGGAAGAGGAGAACACAATTTTCCATTAATTGGTGGCCAATTCTTGGTAAGAAAACACAGTGATCAGATCGCGAGGAGAGATAAGGCTGCAATAACACACGGCAGAGTGTTTGAATATGGTCCAATATCCGCACGCCATTAAAGTGCCTTGTGCTGCGGATATTGGACTATATTTGAACACCCTGGATTGTGTTATTGTGCTTTTAAAAATAGCACCCCTACCCCACCCCACCCCCCCACCCCCAAAACAAAGGGAATTGATTGTCAAGTGAATATAGGGCAGCAGTGTGGCATAGTGGTTAGGGCTCTGGACTCTTGACCGGAGGGTTGTGGGTCCAGGTGGGGGACACTGCTGCTGTACCCTTGAGCAAGGTACTTTACCTAGATTGCTCCAGTAAAAACCCAACTGTATAAATGGGGAATTGTAGGTAAAAATAATATCTTGTAACAATTGTAAGTCGCCCTGGATAAAGGGCGTCTGTTAAGAAATAAATAATAATAATAATAATAAGACATTTTATACAAATCGATAGCCCCGTTTTTGGAATTGATAAACCCTTTTAGGAAAGTAGTAATTTTTTAGAATTATAAAGAATATGGCAAGAATAGAGGTTGGCGATCTCATTGGCTAACAACCCAGTGTATGTCACCCTACCAGCACAGCTAGAAGCACTCGAATTCACTTGACGACCAGTTCACTTTGGTACCGGTGAGGTCCTGGGCTGCTGCTTTCATGTTTCGGTCCCAGCATAACCAGTTGTGACACTGTGCAGTGCCAGTAACAGCACTCCCGTTAGAAATTCTCTTCAAAGGCAATATGGTACGACAATGGAAATGCAATAGCTCTGTGCTAGTGGCAGGCCCTGCATTACATTTTTATCCTGCAAAGCTTATCAACATGATCACCATTAGCAGAGCCTGTCTTGAGGGCATGGAGAAAGAGTGAAAGGGATTCTGCCGTCCTGTAGCTCTGTAACAAAATGTCAGGTCTAATGGTGCTTTAACACAGACCAGAAGAGCGATTTGGCTTGAGGAAAAAAAAAGAAGCAATTTCAGGCATGCCCTGTTGAAACGGTCACATTAGAGGAACTTGTAAGTACTTTATTTTTCTAATATAGAAGCCGGCCCACAGCCAGACCAGTACTAGGACTGTACTCTGTTTACCCATGTACCCGCATGGACCTCTCAGAACTACATTTCCCATCATCCTCCTGCTTACTGGTAAATCCATCTCAGTTACATATGTGAGCAGGAGGATGATGGAAAACGTAGTCCTGAGAGGTCCATGCGGGTACATGGGAAGCCATCTTGAGGCAGATAACGCAATTTAAAAGTTTTAAAAAAGTGGTCATAATGTAAAAAAAAATTAAAACAATACACACCCCTTACGTAATCAGCTGTAGCAACACATGGGAACATCTAAGACAATCAAATAAAAAGGTCCTTATTCACCCTTTTAAACATGCCACTGCATTAGCAAATTCAAAACGTTAAAATTCTACAAGCCCTTAATTTAAGACTCATATGCAGCAGCACCTCTGGAAGCTTGAACGCCGACACAGAACAGGGAAATATATAAGGACAGCTTTTGATTGAATTTTCCTATACAGTTGGTAAAGGCGCAGCGAATGGGTGAGCGATGCAGGCACCTTGTGGATAAACTACCCAGATGAATAAAAGATTTGGATTTGATTCCATGTTTATTGACCCCATCCGTCTCCGAAGCCCATCGGTGACCAGGCCTTCCGCACCCTCGGGAAGCCAAGGGAAGGAGAGACTAAGAGAGGGGGAGGGTGTGTGGAGGGGGAGGAGAGGGGAGAGGAGAGGAGGAGAGGAGGAGAGGGGAGGGCAAAAAACAAACAAAAAATCTGTGCTGAGAATTAAACCGACAAAGCCATGCGGACAAGGAGTAATATCTGCTGATCAGCACCTGGAGGGGAATGAAAATAAATATGAATAGAAATATGAATAAAAAGACGTGCCAGCGGCTGCCTGCGCTAAAATTAAAGAGGAATAATGAAACAAACATGAAGAGGCAGTGAACACCGAGCGCTAATGAAGCCCTGTGTGTTGGGGCACATGGTTTTCATTTCGAGAGTCTTTTTCTCGCTTCCTAATGATTGGTTTTCCGAATTATGAGTCTTATTCTCATTTACCTTGACCTCAGGGTCTGGTTAAAAATGTTTTTGAAAAAATAATATATATATATAAATGGGTTGTAGGGAGATATGCAAATAACAAGAGCCAATCAAATCGCATGAAAGTTGCCTAACGGCATTATATATATATATATATATATATATATATATATATATATATATATATATATATATATATATATATATATCACACAATTAGGTTGTGCTGTGTGCATAATCTCCAGTGTGCTTTCGATTAAAAATAAATCACCTTTTTAATCTGTAGACAGGCGAGTTTCACATAAGCATAACAATAGTGTGTCTTCATATAGGGCTTAAAAAAGGGCATTTTTTAATTTGAACACGGTGATGCTCTTAAATGTCGTTAGGTTCTGCAGAGTGCTTTCGATTCAAAGGGAATTGTAGGCTTTTAACTGGCCAATTATCATCATGTGTGCTTTGCCTCATCTCAATTTAAAACCTTCAAACCTCAACATCAATAGATCGAAGATGATGTTACACACTATTGTTATGCTTGTGTGTTTATAATGTGGATCTGCATCGGCCACGTGAAACTCACCTGCCTACAGATTAAAAGGCAACCATTTGTTTTTAATTGAAAGCACTTGGGAGATTGTACACACAGCACAACCTAATTGTGTGATTTAAAAGTTTAACCAGCTTTCAACTGAAATGTGACACCTTAAAGGAAAATTATTCAGAACCGCTGTATTTGTATTTTCTGAAATGTGATATTTTACAATGTCATATTTTGTAACGTGATACTTTGTACTGTGATATCTTGTAACAATTGTAAGTCACCCTGGATAAAGGCGTCTGCTAATAAATAAATAATAATAATGATAAATATTACTAACACACAGTGTGGCAGTCATGTGTGGTTAAAGGACAACTTGTACAGCCACAAAAGTTTTGCATCACCCTATAGAATTAACTAATGTTGCTTCATAAAGTCGAATGAAACCTGCTGAATAATGTCACGTTCACATATTGAATTACACACAGCTTTGTAGTTTTCCATATACTTAATGAAAAACTGACATGAAAATAGTATACTTGGCTTCCAATAGACTTTTGCAATATCATGGTGTAGTTTCTTTGATTATATGATGTTAAATAAAACATCTAAATTATGTTCATATAGTTTTTTTTATATATTATTATGTCTCTAAAATTCTAGGTGATGCAAAACTTTTGGCCAGATCTGTACACGTCACATGGGGACCTATTTATTTTTTTCAAGCACTAAATCAACAATAAATGGAAATGCAGCACTCTGAAGTCAACGCAACCTGTTCAGCTGTCTTCTCTGGAATGGCTGAAAGACTCTCTCAACTCTCAGTAGAGAAATTATACAAGCAAATGCACCTACAGTCAGAAGTGCTTATCAAACCAGCACTGACTGCGTTCCTGGAACACCTACAGACAAGAGGACAGCTGAAGCTAGAAATAAATACCCGACGAACAATCTGAGCAAAGCAATGCGCACATTGCAACAAAGCTCGTCTGCCAAACATCCCTTGCTGTAAAAAAAAAAAAAGATTTAATAGAACAGTTTGTATGCAGTGGGGAACTATTGCCACTTGACTGACAGTGTAGAGTACTAAGAGAGAAAAACGTATCTTTAAAGATATATGAAATATTCACATTACATCAGAACTTCAGCCTCATCAGGGCAGTTTATAAGTCTGAAACGTCTGTGACTTATAAAATTAGCTTGCAGGTAAGTGGAGAGGCTGGCCGTAGGGGATCCATGAGCAGGGGGGCAGAATAGCTGCCCTCCCCCGTTAGACGAAGCCAAAAGGCAGGTGGAGGCTGGGGAGGAGGAGGTGAACTCTGGTGCACAGCGGAGATGTAATGGAGGTGAGACAGAAATCCTTTCCTTGCCGATCATCAGACGTATTGTTCATCAAGGGACAAATAAGATACTAGCTATTCGGCTGACGATTTGATTTGATATTGGAAGCGTCTAAATATGCTTGCTGTTTTCGTGATTTGATCTAAGGTTACAGGGAGTTCCCTGCCTGAACCACTGCTTTGTTTAAGGCTCAGCTATTTTTTGTTGCAGTACAACTTTTTAATGTGGAAACGATCGTTGTGCTGTTTTTTTTTTCCAGTACTGCAACATGTCCAAATGACCTCATAACCCTTTATAATCCCCCAGTGTAAATAAAACACATTTCCATTTTTAAACGCCTACACCAACACTGGGACATTCCAGACAGCTTATCCGAAAACACAGTTTCCCAAGGTAAATATGCCTTCAAAAAAAATTATAAAAGTGCCAAAATATTTAGTTTGTTGTCGACTTTCACCCTGTGTGGAGTTTTGTCTGACTGGAGTTCGAAATAGTAAATAAAAATATAGTGAGAGTCAGTGAGAAGTCCCTACAAATATAGGAATGCAAACATGTGGGTGTGTGCGTGAATAACTGTGCTGTTTGTCTAAAGCCCACCGCACACAGCCCGACTCATCTCATCTCAACTGGCCCTACAGAGTCTGGATGAATCGTATCAGTGTGCGTGCCCTTAAAACCAAGATTATGCAGATTTCAGTCGGGATGTCTTCAGATTTGAAGATTGAACATGTTGAATCTTTTTCAGACGCGGTTTCGTTCAGATGTGATCAATCTGTCTGTGTGCAGCGGTTGCCGACCAAGACTGACTGAGACTGATTAGTCATGAGTGTCAACAAATGGTGAAGCAGGTTTAAGTGACGTAGCTTGTCATGTAACTTGCCATACAAGATGGTGGAATATTGACAGCTTTAGATTCACAGGTAAAAATACATTAGTCTTGAATTGCTCTGAGTGAAAACGCCAAAGTCAAATAAAAAAATCAACAGTTTGGATTTTATTTACCACAGGCTAAGGTGTAGTAGACATACTATACAAAAAGTCATACACTGCCTGAAACGTTTGCACGGTGTAAATGGTCAATAGCTAAATTAATAGGCTAAGCGCTTCTTTTGGTTGCCTCGCGGCGCTGTCTCCACCGTCTAATCAGCATACGATGCCATGCATAATATGAGGGTCGCTATGTTGGGCTAAGTTAATACAAAAATGTGTACAGGGCAGTATTAATTAAATCTGCATACATAGAAATCACCAGGATCTAGTTGTGGTCAGTAATTCAGTCTTAGCAGTGTGCCACACCCAGTCGTAAAAAACTGAACTGTAACGTCAAACCAAAACTGATCGCAAAATCTGTGCATACTCAGATGAGATGAGTCGGGACGGCTTGAGTCGGGCTGTGTGCAGCGGGCTTAACGCGTTTTAAGCTTTTAAAAGGTCAGTCAGGGTGTCCTCTGCTCACCGCGCACCAGGGACCCCTGTAGTCTGGCCGGGCACCTGCGGGCTTGCCTGTAAGCTGCCCAGAGCTGCGTTGTCCTCCGATGCTGTAGCTCTGGGTTGGCTGCAAGGCGGGCCTGCAGAGTGAAAAGAAGCGGTCGGCTGACGGCACACGCTTCGGAGGACAGCGTGTGTGCGTCTTCACCGCTCCCGAGTCAGCGCAGGGGTGGTAGCGGTGAGCTGAACCTAAATACAACTGGACATTCTAAATTTGGGAGAAAAACGGGGTAAAATGAATTAGCGACTACTAAATTAAAAAAAAAAAAAATCTGAAGCCCAGCTTAGCTTTAGAGGTCTTCTCTACCTGTGTGGCAATGACCACTCTACTCCAATCCTGATTGGCTAAGTCAGGGGCAGCAGTGTGGAGTAGTGGTTAGGGCTCTGGACTCTTGACTGGAGGGTCGTGGGTTCAATCCCAGGTGGGGACACTGCTGCTGTACCCTTGAGCAACGTACTTTACCTAGATTGCTCCAGTAAAAATCCACCTGTATAAATGGGTAATTGTACGTAAAAATAATGTGATATCTTGTAACAATTGTAAGTTGCCCTGGATAAGGGCGTCTGCTAAGAAATAAATAATAAGTCAGGTTTATAAGCGGTAAGACTATCAATGTGAATTTTGCTTTAAGACAGGAGGGGTTGGGGGTTCATTTTGAGCACCACTGTACATTCGCAGTTGACTATCATGGCAGATGGATTGATAATGCTTTTTCTTTTTTTTAAGAGCATTAGCATCTTAAGATGCACAAATAATTGGCTGTCAAACCTCCCTGGGTTATTTCTGCTATTCTCTCCAGCTGCACCAGAGATAATTTGACAACAAAACAAAACAAATCATTAGATGAAGTGCTTCTAAATTACTCAAGCCAGGGCAACAGATAAAATCGACACGACTCGGCGATCTAAAAACTCACCAATCACCCTTGTCAAAAAAAAAAAAAGCACGATGACGCGGTGCAAACAAATAAAAACAGGTACAGTGGCAATGAGATGCTAAGGTATGTACAGGGGCAACGATAGCACAAGGACAAAGCAGTATTTAAGTGCAACATGATTCAGCAGGTTTCATTCGACTTTATGAAGCAAAATGAGTTCATTCTATAGGGTGATGCAAAACTTTTGGCCAGAGCTGTATATTATATTTCTCCTCAAGTATTGCAGTGCTTTAAGTCTCCACTCCCTGTACTGTCTTGTCATTTAAACACAAATAGTTTTGAACGGGGGGAGGGGGGATACAGTATGCTGCAACTTTTAATTGCTGGCTATTTAACATGTCAGGTGTCTTAAATGATGCAGTGAAACAGAAAAGGTCTTTAATATTTTACTACGGGAGACAGAAAATAAACCACTTAAGGTTTTCACACAGACGGAATTTTTTAACACCTTCAGCGCCCGGGAGAGTAACGAACAGAGATTCTCGGAAGACGGAAACCGTAAAACCCTTTTCAATCCAATGTGTGAGCCTGATGCCTAACCGCCATCAAAAACACGCATGTCAGAGGAAGTCGCTGGCTTTAGTGTGCGCAGCGTAAAGTTGTGTTAGGCATCAAAAGAGCATCCCTCTATTTAAAATGGATACATGTCAGTGTTGCATCCATAAATGTGTCGTGATATACTGTAGATCATATCATCATCTTCAGTTAAAACTAAAAGCTTTAAATATAAATACATGTGTGCTGTCTGAAAAAAACCCGCCTTAAAAGCTCATTAAAAAGAAACCCAAGGGCTCTGTTCGTCACCCAAGCGTATTTATTTCTTGAAGATGAAATATATACTCTATCACCCATTTATATATTTATATAAATATATTTATTTATCAAAGTCAATACAGAAATTGCTTTGTACTGGATTGCATTTGATGTTTACCATACAAGCTGAATGAATTATTAATTGCTAATTGCATTTGACAGGAGACAGAGGAACCGCTGTAGCCTGTTGCTGATGGATGTGGTTTGGAGGTATAGTGTTGCAGCGGATTATAAATTGCTGATTATAACAGGCTGGTGCCGTCTGGGGTGCTCAGTTAAAACCTTTTTAAATAGTGAAACAGTACTTCAGGACATCTTTGGTGACAGGAAGCTAGTGCCAAGATAAAACAAAGTGTGACGCTGAAAGGACAGAAGACCGCTCTGTGCCAAGTGACAATCAATGGTGTACTCGCTCGTCAGGGAAATTAAATAACGCTTTGCTAAACTGATCAGCATTTCCCCCCCAGCATAGGAGTGCATTTAGAACGAATGGGCCAGCAGCCAAGGCAGTTGTTCGATACAAGTCTGATTCTCAGATCCTGAGAGGGAACTCATTCCTAACCCTTGTCAAGACAACGCAGAACGGTTGCCATGAATGGGTAATCAGACCCCATTACCTTCATCCACACATTCATATTTACTAGCCAACGTCCATGCACAGTTTCATCAAAATCGGACAAGTGGTTCTAAAAGCTGCAGCGCTGCCTCTCCAGTCTTTTAGTGTAGCTGAACGCAAGTACAAACAAAGTGGCTTATTACAAAGCAGTTTTCTGACTTCATCCTGCTGATGTCATTCCACAGCACTCATGGCAACACGGTGCTCTGACATCATTGTATATATATATATACAGTATATATATGAGAGAGAGCGAGAGAGAGAGAGAGAGAGAGAGAGAGAGAGAGAGAGAGAGGAAAGACATATGTACAGTATTTATTGACAGCACTCATGACTTCAAGGTAATGTTGCATTCTATCACCCAAAATACATTTTACTCAAAGTGTGTTTTATTTGTATATATATATATATATGTGTGTGTGTATTCGTCTGTGACCAGGTCCCTCAGTAATACACTGGAGATGCTTGCAACTGATGGCATAAAAGGCTAGAACATAGAAAACTGAAATGTTTGTATTGCTTTGGTGTTGGAAGTTTATTTCTCTCATATTTTCTCTTATCTTCTGTCTGAGTGCTAGCCCATTCCATTAACAGCTCCAGGGCAGAGGGGGTGATGTTGCCAGCCCTACAGTACAGGTGCACCTGCCTCTGAAGAAGCCCAAATAAATTGTTATCATCAAAGAGACCTGGACCCAAGTGCCTGCTGTAGCTTGTGCAGATGTTCAGGGAGGAAACTCATGTGATAGATCATTTATTAAAACACAGACTAGGCAACACTACTACATTACACATATTTGACACTGCATTCTTTGGACTCCCCCTTTTGAGGTACCCCAGCCCAGAAATTTGCTTGCAGATAAGTGGAGAGGCTGGCTGTAGGGAGCCATGGGCTGGGGGGCAGGATAGCTGCCCTCCCCTGTTAGATGAAGTAAAAAAAAACAGGTGGAGGCTGGGGAGGAGGAGGCGAACTCTGGTGCGCACAGCGCGGACATAAAGGATTGAGGTGAGATAGAAATCCTTTCCTTGATGATCATCGGACGTTTATCGAGGTGCAAATAAGATACTAGCTATTCGACTGACGATTTGGTCTGGTATTGGAATACACATATATAAATATGCTTGATATTTAACGAAGGTTAAGTTTCCCTGCCTGAACCACCGCTTAGCTTAATTTCAGTCCAAAGCGAATGTGTCAGGTTGACCCCCAGGTTTATTTGCTGTTCTTCCCCACCGCTTCCTAGCAACTGTACTGAAGCCAGTGCCTGAGAAACCGCATCTAATCTGCATGACGTGCAAACAACAAGGACAATCAGTGCATCAATCACCCTTGACAGAAGCAACCGGCATTAGAGAAGAGTTTATTCAGTGGATTATAACCCCATTAGATCAATGAGAGCAAACAAGTTGCAGGGAAAAAAAAAACCACAAGGGTCACATTTCGAATCAAGTGCACGCAGGAATAACATTTATCTACCGTTACAGATCTAGCAATAAACTTGAGATAGTTCACCTGAGCCTTCAAAATAGGGCCAATACAAGAAGCCATATTAGACGTACATGACAAAATGCTCCCAAGGATGTGAAATGGGGGACTAGGGGGGCAGCAGTGTGGAGTAGTGGTTAGGGCTTTGGACTCCGGAGGGTCGTGGGTTCAATCCCTGGTAGGGGACACTGCTGCTGTACCCTTGATCAAGGTACTTTACCTAGATTGCTCCACCAAAAACCCAACTGTATAAATGGGTAATTGTATGTAAAAAATAATGTGATATCTTGTAACAATTGTAAGTCGCCCTGGATAAGGGCGTCTGCTAAGAAATAAATAATAATAATAATAGAGAACTTCTGCATACCTTTTTTTTCTTTTTAACTGAAGAATTACAGAGAAAATTCAGAGGGATGTTTACTTCTGCAAGGGATAACGTCATTAGCTGGCAATGTTTCCAACTGTTTCCTGCTAGAGAAACCTGAATTATCAGCGGCACAGAACACAGCTGTAGAGAGGCACTCCCAAGCAGTCACAGTGGTTTGATTAAAAGTGCAGTCGAAATACGTTATGTGGTTTGTGCCCCTTTAATACTGTGCCGTTCTTCTCTACCTTCTGAACAGCCTCCCACTGCTCTGTGCTGAAAGAGCAAAGGAGGGCTCTAAGTTCATCCCTTGACTTGTCTAAAAAAAAAGCAATTTCTTACAAAGTTATGAACAAGTTCTTTTTGTATCCAACTTCTTTTTCTCCGAACAGCAGAGGAACGAATTTGACCTTTTTTTTTCTCGAAGCACTGAAGCTGAACGCTTCGTGGTACACAGTGCCCTTGCCCACCACCTACAGTGTATTCTGAGGCTATGATATGAATGAATAATTTTTGGTTTGTCTGACGTAAACAGAAACACGGCTACAGCCAGCAGCAATGTACCTTTCAGGGCAAACAAGCCAAATCCTTTTTCTAGACATCACCTGATCCTCCACTTAGCGGCTGTGTGGTCCAGTGGTTAAAGAAAAGGGCTTGTAACCAGGAGGTCCCCGGTTCAAATCCCACCTCAGCCACTGACTCATTGTGTGACCCTGAGCAAGTCACTTAACCTCCTTGTGCTCCGTCTTTCGGGTGAGACGTAGTTATAAGTGACTCTGCAGCTGATGCATAGTTCACACACCCTAGTCTCTGTAAGTCGCCTTGGATAAAGGCGTCTGCTAAATAAACAAATAATAATAATAATAATAATAATAATAATAATTCACTTAGCAAGACCAAAATAACTTATGTCCTTATTTGCTGGTACAGCATCGTTAGAAAAATTCCTCAAGCTTGGCCTGCAATAAAACCTTTGATTATGCTCTCTCGTGCGGTTGATAAGGCATGCATTTATACTTAAGTGAAAATGTTTTAAATTGTTTTGTAGTACGGTATTTCATGTTAGATTTCAAAAAGTCACATTTTTCAATTTTGAAAGTGAAGTTCATGGAAAACTACAAAAAGCGGTGTGTAATTCAATATGTTAACGTAACATTATTCAGCAGGTTTCATTCGAAAGGTGATGCTAAACTTTTGGCCAGAGCTGTATATGGGGATGAGTGATTAGCAGAATGGTGCTGCACTGGGAATCCATTACAGTATTGCGATGCTGCATCAGTGAGCTACTGTGAAAGGATAGAGCCAAATCTGTTACATTAGTTAATTCTATTGGGTGATCTGTACACACATCTCCCTGAACGGAGGCACACAGCTGCAGATGTAGTCTGTAAATAACATTCTTGAAACATTTTCTACGCTTCTTGCTTAATTGCCCAGCCAGGCTAAAATAATATATGACGCATATACACATATTTTGAATACACATATTTTTCTTTGTGTTTTTTTTCTGCTGCAAATTTGTCAAAGAGATTGCAGTGAGGGAAGTGCTAGTACTGCTGATGGCTTTGAATGTAGCATAGTATATTAATAATTATTATTATTATTTATTTTTTAGCAGACTTACAATTGTTACAAGATAACACATTATTTTTACATACAATTATATTATTTTTTACATAAAATTACAGTTGGGTTTTTACTGGAGCAATCTAGGCAAAGTACCTTGCTCAAGGGTACATCAGCAGTGTCCCCCACCTGGGATTGTACCCACGACCCTCCGGTCAAGAGTCCAGAGCCCTCACCACTACTCCACACTGCCACCCTCCGTTTACATAATTTTTGCTGCAAACCATTTGTTGTTGTCATCATTTGTGCCATAGTAGCTACACTCCTTGCTATTTAAATCTGTTAATGTGCTTGTGATGTCATTTACTACATAGTTAATGATGTAGCGATCTATACCTAGAAGGGTGTCTTTGATACTGCATAATGGAACGATAGTGGTAGCATTTTGATATTGTGTATTAAAAACAGCAGTGTGAAGAGGGGAGATCCTGCAACACCCTTCATGTTATAAAATAAAGTTCACCACCCACACATTCCTTATATCTATGCCACTCACGTGCCGTTAAGACGCCCAAGTAAATCCGGCAAAGTCATTCAATAAGTATTTGAATACTACAATTCTATTTAGACTCTGCTTGCCTCGTCTTAATGGGGTATTTATGTACTGCAAGCACGTCTGAGGGAAGAGAATAATTTAAACACTTTTCTGTTTAACTCTGAGTTTAATCCCACTTCAGGGAGCTGCGATGCGTTCAGCTTGAAAAACAGCCGGTTGTAAAAGTCAGCGCTCTGTGTCTTAAATCAGCAAGCTGTGTGCTGTGTGCTTGTCACTCCTCTTCCTTCTCGATGCACTCAACCGAAGAGACCGCTGTAAGATCACTGTTTCCATCAGAGCTCTCCTCCTTTCAGCAAAATAAAAACACTAAAATACATCAAGAAAGAAAGAAAGAAAAGAAAGAACAAGAATGAATGAAAGAACAAAAGAAAGAGAGGAAGAACAAGAAAGAACGAAAGAGACGATTTTTTTTTTGTAACTGTTGTGGCGCATGCGAACAATACACCTCAGGCAGTCAAATCGCCATCATTTTCGATCCAGGGCCAGCTGTGTAGTTTTTATAGTAAGTTTCAAGCAATGCACAGCTGAAGGGAACCGCACCAGATGTCGGGATTTGTAATTGAGCCAGGAAGTACAAAATGTGCAAATGACTGTGTGTGCTCCCCATGCATACCCCGGCCAGGGTCAATTAGCTCAACACACACACACTGCAGAGCGTCAGATTTCATCTGCCACGCAGCTGTCGAGACTTAGTCACCCTGAACAGACGGTTCAGACTTCTGACTAGCTATTATTTTTTATCCTCCCCACTTCCTTACACAATCCATTAATCCTCAAATTTTAAAATCCTTTAAACTGGGTTGACCTTTTACAAACAATTTATCACTTAAACCCTATAAAGACTGCATTGAGTCACTCTTCGTGGGTCGATAAGGCTTGCTTGCCTTTATCTGCTCAACTAGCACATAGCAGAGGGAGGATGTTCAGAGAGAATAAGAGCCTCCCTTTCTCTTTCTCTGCTCCACCAGCACAGAGCAGAGGGAGGCTGTTCAGAAAGTATAAGAGCCTCCCTTTCTCTTTCTCTTTCTCTGCTCCACCAGCACAGGGGGAGGCTGTTCAGAGAGTATAAGAGCCTCCCTTTCTCTTTCTCTGCTGCACCAGCACAGAGCAGAGGGAGGCTGTTCAGAGAGTATAAGAGCCTCCCTTTCTCTTTCTCAGCTCCACCAGCACAGAGCAGAGGGAGGCTGTTCAGAGAGTATAAGAGCCTCCCTTTCTCTTTCTCTACTCATTAAAAGCAAGTGACACCGAGGTCCTTGATTTCATGATGTGTTAAATGGGATTTAAAAAAAAAATAAACTAGTCGCTTCGCTCTTGATTAAATCTGCATGAAATAGAGTTGATCCCATTTATTGTTTAGCAGCTCTTTTAATTGTCAAATGCATGAGTATGTGGGCTTTTCACATCGATTGTAATTCAGTTTCTGTTAGCTGTGTTTAATTTCGAGCAAGTTAACCACTCAACACAATACAAAGTGCTTTTCTGACTAAGCTGCCATCTCAAATTGAAACGCGTTGCCGTGCAGGGGCTGCTTTGTAAATGAAGAGGTTAAGAGTCTTTTTTTTTTTTCTTTAAGGTGGGGGGGGAAACAATTATTTTACATTTCAGACCCAGGGAAAAATAATAATTTGTTGCAATATCCTGATGTGGCTCTCAGTGGGGATTCAATAGAACACAGTGTAGATTGATCTGGTGTCTGTATGAGGCATATACAGTCCAATAAAGCCTGCTTTGAGAGCCATTTCAACATAGAGCCCCCATCAACCTCAATGCAAGCGGAAGGTGTTACACAGAGTCGCTTGTATCGCCAATTGAAGGTTTATGAATGAAGGTGAAAACATGGAATTAGCTACTTTGTTACGCTGGGAGGATGAGACCAGAACAATGCATTAGTTTCAAAAACCCACATTACATTCTACATTGAACGTGATTGTATAGATCCAATACGATCAGATAGTCTGAGGACTCTCTCCAGAGGTTCAGGCAGATTCACCATGACCCTGGAGGTATTAGAGGCTTCTCTATCTGTGTCGCCTCCATGCCTGGTATTGATACCATATGGGCTCAGGACACACGTGACTACAGTCTGTTTTTGTTATCTTACTAATTATCAATAGCATTTAGCCCTTTAGCTGTTGCTCCACTCAAGTGCAATCGACCACTAAAAAAAAAAAAAAAATTGTTTATTTAGCAGACGCCTTTATCCAAAGCGACTTACAGAGACTAGGGTGTGTGAACTATGCATCAGCTGCAGAGTCACTTACAACTACGTCTCACCCGAAAGACGGAGCACAAGGAGGTGAAGTGACTTGCTCAGGGTCACACAGTGAGTTAGTGGCTGAGGTGGGATTTGAAGCGGGGACCTCCTGGTTACAAGCCCTTTTCTTTAACCACTGGACCACACAGCCTCCTAATCATTCTCTTTTTCAGAGTTAGGGTTAGAGTTAACGTTAGGGTTATATCATACAAAAAAAAAAAAAATAATAATAATTTTAATTTGTTTAGCCTCTACAGAGTGTGTTCTGCAAAAATACCAATTCAGCATACTGCCTAACACATAAATGAATGCGATTGATATTCAATTGATCAGACTTTTAGAATACGATCCATAACAAAAGCAGTGCTGGGACAAATATCCGAATATTCGAACAAATATTTTTTGACATGTATTCGGATACAAAAATCAGATGTTCGTATTCGCTACAAATGCACCTTGCACTTATTTACCGTCTCACCAGAATTTGCACGACAGTTTTAAAAAATGGCAAATGAAAAAAAAGCTCTGTGTGATGTGAGATGTAATATATATATAAAAAAACACAGGACCAACACAGCAGCTCTTGAGCCTCTATTTAAAAGTTTTAGACAGCAAAAAGTAAACAAACCAGATTATGTGCGCGCACGCATAGTGATCTCTATGGAAAGCCATCTGGGACAAAAACACATTGTGCTGCTTTAGAGCCAGAATCTCAAGGGCCAGAAAAAAGGCAAGCACATCATTCTGAAATGCCTCGCTTAAACAGTACCCTTCCTGAAAATGTTGTGTAGTGGTTTTTATATAGATTGTATATATTATATATTTTTTGTTGCCACTTTCTTCTGTGGAATGTAATAAACGAGAACCAAAACTGTGACTTCACTTTACAACCCCATGTTCATGTTTTATTTGATGTGTTTAAACTTAAATTTCAGTTTTCGTTTGCTTGTTCAGCTACAAAAACAGCACAAAACCTTCATGTTATTACTTTATGAAAACGTGTCGCTGGCCGCTGTTTACTGTGAAGAAACAGCAATGGCAAGGAATGAAAAAAAAGAAAAGAAAATGCCTTGTCAACTTTATGTACTATTTATTTCTGGAATAAACAAAACAACGTTTAACTTAAAACTGGCATCCTTTGTTTTGTAGTTAATTCACTGGGGTAAAAGTAAGGTCTACGCAACTTATGTTTTATTCCTGGGATAATTTTCTATTTTAACCTGCTACATATTGTAAGGTCTTGTGGTAAAATAAAGGCACACACACAGGGCCACGGTCACACCCCCTGCTGCTATGCGGTCTCTGCCTGCGTTCAGAGCAATATAACTTTTTGAAAAACTACCGAATATCTGAACGGATATTTCATTCTGAGCGAATATCCGAACATGAAAATCCTGTGTTCGTCCCAGCACTGCACAAAAGTGAATTAAAATGCGGCCAAAAGTAATCGACTGTGCACTCTTCCTGTGTTTGCCACCCCTGCACTGACTGATGGCACATTGAGAAAGCTGATGCTTCTTTCTGTTTTTTAACTTGGCAATGCAATGTGATTCATCAGCTGCTTTGCACACACCTTCACACAGGTGTCACCTGTCCGCTTTACTGGGTGTGTAGGGGATAGTCACACCTGGTAGTTTACAGACATGAAATTAAAGGTGTACCATCTTTCCTTTATCTCATCTTTCATGACCTTGTCATTTCTGATTCAGTCCTACTCATGTTTTTCACTGGCCTGAGGAGGTGTGCCACTGCCACATGCGAGTATACTCTCTGAACAGCCTCCCTCTGCTCTGTGCTGCTGGAGCAGAGAAAGAGAAAGGGAGGCTCTTATACTCTCTGAACAGCCTCCCTCTGCTCTGTGCTGCTGGAGCAGAGAAAGAGAAAGGGAGACTCTTATACTCTCTGAACAGCCTCCCTCTGTTCTGTGCTGGGGGAGCAGAGTAAGAGAAAGAGAGGCTCTTATACTATCTGAACAGCCTCCCTCTGCTCTGTGCTGGTGGAGCACAGAAAGAGAAAGGGAGGCTCTTAAAATACCTTCTGAACAGCCTCCCTCTGTTCTGTGCTGGGGGAGCAGAGAAAGAGACAATGCATTTCATGATAAAAGCTCAAAATGCCCTTCTAATTCAAACCGCCAGACAATTTTTAATTAAACATGCTGTAAACAGCAGCCAGGAAATCAATTTTGCCATATGCATAAATATATAAATGACATTTAGAACAAGGCTGTGTCTGTCGCGTCTTATCAGAAGGTACCTGCTGGAGTTTATCACCCTGACTCAAATGAACATCACAGATTGATTTAGCAAAGATCCCACTTTCATTTAGGATTATCCAATTTATCATGCCCTCTGAAAATTACTCCCAGCTGGCCTAATACTGCATTTTATTTCTGTGACCATTGTGAAAGAAAGAAATCTTTGGGCTCTGTAAATGAACATCATTACAATATTCTCCTTCCTCATTTTTGTTCAACAGTTGCAATTCCTTACGTTGAAATAAAAAAAAATTAAAAACAGTTCATGCACATACTGGAGGTCCTCATAATTCAAACCACGAATGCAGACGAGCACGGCTCTTTTGCACAGTGGTTAAGACGCTTGCTTGTGGAGCGCAGGGTCGCCAATTCACACCCAGTCTCCACCCTGTAACAATTGCACGCTACCTAGTTTTTACAACACGTTCCTTAAACAATTGAATCTATTCAGTCTTGAACAAAGAAGACTACGCGGTGATCTGATTCAAGCATTCAAAATCCTAAAAGGTATTGACAATGTCGACCCAGGAGACTTTTTCGACCTGAAAAAAGAAACAAGGACCAGGGGTCACAAATGGAGATATGATAAATGGGCATTCAGAACAGAAAATAGGAGGCACTTTTTTACACAGAGAATTGTGAGGGTCTGGAGCCAACTCCCCAGTAATGTTGTTGAAGCTGACACCCTGGGATCCTTCAAGAAGCTGCTTGATGAGATTCTGGGCTCAATAAGCTACTAACAATCAAACGAGCAAGATGGGCCAAATGGGGCCTCCTCTCGTTTGTAAACTTTCTTATGTTCTTATGTAAATAAGACTCCTGTTGCACAGCAGTTTCACCCATTCCAGGTTTTCCTACGAGCTTGATTAGCCCACAGTGTGTACAGATACCAAGCTGAGGTGCGTCTCATTTAACTCCTAGTAAAACCAGGAATGGATCACATATACATCAGCTGCACACGTTCAGGGCTTAACCCGGTGTAACAACAAAAAAAAAACACCTATTAATGGAAAGGCTGGTGTGATTGAAATTCACAGACTGTTGCCACTCCAGAAGAACAAACGGAACGCAATAATTCTACAAGCTCCGACGTGCAATGAGGCTATGCAAAGGTTAGCAGGCTCTCTCTGCGTTTTAATCACCTCCCACACGGTAAATAAAGATCCCTCCAACAGATTTTTTTTTTTGGCTGGCACAATTCATTCCTGGGCAGAGGTCCCTGTAATTATTGAGTGCAAGCGCTCCAGTCAATGCAGGCAGCAGCAGACACTTCAGAGGTAAACTTTGACGTTTAAAACGCCACATATCCATTTTAAAGCAATGAAATCTCATAATGAAGAGACAAGGAAGGTAAAATGAATTCACTCGTGCCAGCGAGAGACACAGAGCGAGCTGAGTGATGTGCCACAAGTGTGATCATGGATACAAGCACTACCTCAATCAGGGACTGGGCTGACAGAACCTCAGAGCACAGGTCCCTTGTCTGAGCCATCATGAGGTGACTCAAAGTGCTCACATCCAGACCCAGGCACTGATTAATATACAGTATCTGAGCAGCTGCGACATCTTAGCCTGCCCTGGACTGGAGGGAGCACACTTTCTCTTAGGGGGTGAGGGAGGGAGCAGTTCAGTCTCCATGCCTCAAGCCTGCCCTGGACTGGATGGAGCACCATTTCTCTTAGAGGGGTGAGGGAGCAGTTCAGTCTCCATGCCTCAAGCCTGCCCTGGACTGGATGGAGCACCATTTCTCTTATAGGGGTGAGGGAGCAGTTCAGTCTCCATGCCTCAAGCCTGCCCTGTACTGGAGGGAGCACCCTCTCTCTTAGGGGGGTGAGGGAGGGAGCAGTTCAGTAGCAATCACTGCGCAATGCAGCTGAATTTAGTGTCTCAAGGTAAATGGCAGAACAGAAAGAAATAATGATCTCAGCCACAGTTGACTTCCTTGTCATCAAAGGTTCTTGACCTTAAAAAGCGAAGGCAATCTATTTTCCCTCGCCACCTATTTGCCGGATGGACGGCTTGTCGGTTTTTCCCACCCCTGGCTGTACCTCACGCTAAGTGACCGTTTCCTGTAATTAACTTGTCAACAGAAAGGTTATGAAACCCACACAGCGTCTGAGGTGTTGCGCTCAACCGTATGTGAAATTAAAGTGAAAAAATATAATCAATGGTGTTAAGAAACGGCCTGGCAATAGCAATAGATCTCAGGACATATTAACTTCGCTTTTGCTTTAGAAAGCATGAAGTTTCCATCATACTGTAGTTGTTCTAAAAGAAAAAAAACTATAATACAGTGTCAGTACAGCCAGGAATAATTATGAACTAATTCTGAAGGTCTAAAAAGCCATGTAATTCGGTGACCTTTGAACTCTACTGGCTCCACGGATAGACTGGGCTGTCACTTAGCAATTCCCAGACAGCGGTAACGTTCGGTTTTTAATTTAGATACTGTGTATTTGTTATTTTATTATTATTATTATTTTCTTTTTTTTATATATATTTTTTTTTTTCAAACAGAAATGCCTGCAGGAAGAAACCTGTAAAAGCTGTGATAAGCTATCTCTCTTTCTCTCCATGTGTTTTTTTAATGGACTTCTTGCAGCGTTACAATCTCCGCTTGAGGACGCTGGTCCTGTTCAGCTCTTCATTCATCATGCTGAAGAGGCTGAGTCCAGTTTGTTTACATTCCCCACATGTAGTTTCAGTTTCTGACGTGGAACCACACGCTTCATGACCCTTGAACCCTAATTGCTAGCTCCTCAGCCTTTTAAGTCAAATATAGCACACCGCTTATATTTTCCATGCCTCGATTGACCATTCATTCATCAATTCATTTCAATTCAATTTATTTCAATGTATTTTATTTATATATAGCGCCTTTCACACCACCGTATCTCAGAGAGCTTCACACGCTGGTAAAAAAAGAAAGAAGTCTGCAGTACAAATTAGGAAGTAACAATAAATAATAATAATAATAATAATAATAATAATAATAATACTACATCATGGTGGGGCCCCATTTGGAGTCTCAAAAAATTATAATGTAATTTGCATAATGTAATATATATAATTTCATATAATATATAAATATAATTATTATAATTATTATAATTATGCTGGTACCGCTGTAGCGCTAACGTTTTTCTCCAGGGTGAACCGCTGGTATTGCCAGTATTACAGTGTGTTTTTAAAAGGCACCTGGCAAGAACAAAAAAAAAACAAAGAGGAAAAATAGAATTTGTCACAGTAAATTAATAAATCTTGGAGCGGTCAATCGAGCGTGACAAACAGAACACTATGACACTCCAGCAACAAAACAGAGAGAGAGAGAGGAGAGAGAGAGAGAGAGAGAGAGAGAGCGTGAGGCAGAGACAGATGTGTTTTCAAACTTGCACCTGCATCCTTATCTGAGACCGTTTGAAAACGATCTCTCTGGCTTTTATTTTTGTTTTTGTTTGCAGATCTAACGTCCATAAAAATAAAAAAAATTAATTAAAAAAAAATACAACCTCAGAGCTCTCCTCCTGTGTCACGTTAGAGACGGGAGGTGTGAGCTAACCCACGTTCTGTTGATATGTGCCTTCTGTGTCATGGTTTCATTACTTCACGGTAGCAGCGCTGCCAAATTGCTATATTATGCTTGACTTGTAACATGAAGGAAATGCATTAGGTGCACTGGCACACATTCCTAACCTGCTCAGAACTTCAATAAAAACATTTAAATGATAATCAACCGGGTAAACTTTATGTGTAAAGCAGAGCAAAATATAAATAAATAAATAAATAAATAAATAAATAAATAAATAAATAAAGTGAATTTGTTGCTGTTTGTACCGTATAATGGAAATATAGTCTCTTATACTCTGTAAACAGCCTCCCTCTGCTCTGTGCTGGTGGAGCAGAGAAAGAGAAAGGGAGGCTCTTATATTCTCTGAACAGCCTCCCTCTGCTCTGTGCTGGTGGAGCAGAGAAAGAGAAAGGGTGGCTCTTACACTCTCTGAACAGCCTCACTCTGCTCTGTGCTGGTGGAGCAGAGAAAGAGAAAGTGAGGCTCTTATATTCTCTGAACAGTCTCCCTCTGCTCTGTGCTGGTGGAGCAGAGAAAGAGAAAGGGAGGCTCTTATACTCTCTGAACAGCCTCCCTCTGCTCTGTGCTGGTGGAGCAGAGACAGGGAGTCTCTTTAAGTCTCCCTTAAACGAACCACCTAATTTGACACAATTCCAAGAGAATGGCTAGCTACTGTATCAAGTCAATTTGGATTCTGCGTGCATCTTAGCCTCACAAATTAGTATGCATAACAATAACGACCATTAACCTTTCTTCAATGATTACTAAATTACTAGACAGTATAAGAGCCTCCCTTCTTCTTTCTCTGCTTCAATAACTCAATTAACATGTTCTGAAAGAACTGGAAAAAGGCTCAGTTTTTTTTTTAAATGTCTTTTCTTTTTTTTTTTTTCCCTCAATCCTTTTCGCCCGACAGTAGGGTAATGGAAATGCCTATTTGAATGGAAATTGGGTAAGCGCTATTTAAAGACCTACAGTAGATTCCATTAGGTGAGCAAACAAGGGGCTGGTATCATGATAAAGCGTGTTAAAATGACTGATTTACAGTACGTGGAATAAGTTCTTGTGGTGATGTCAAGATAGACCCTTCCATAATGTCCCCACTCCCTGCTATTCCCAATAACTCCTGCTAAATAACGTTCTTACCAGGTTTCTTCACAATCAGATAAGAGGTTCTCCGGATACATCTCCTTCGGTCGGTCACAATTTTTTTATTTAGATTTGTAGACATTTTAAAACGGTTTGGGTGAACTCTATAACTTTGAATACAAAAAAAAATACATGCATTATAAAATAGATACATAGATAGGACATTTAAAATGGTGCAACAGTGCAGACAGTGAGGCAGCAATGTAAGTGTGAGACAGACGGATGTAAGGACGACTGCCTCCACTATATCCCTGTGAGTGGAGATTTCATCCCAGCGTAGGATAATAATAATAATCTTTTCCTTCTTCACACAGGAGGGGCGGCCCGGGAATAGACCTGCCAGCAGGGTCGGATTCTGTACTATTTTACTAAGATGTGAGACATCAGGAAGTGCCATTCAATAGCCTGTGCCAGAGATCCCAAAGGGAAAGCTTTTACTGAAACAAAAATAACTAGTCTCGAATGCAATTACTATAGAGTCAACTTTAAATACATCTACAACTGAGCATTAATGAGGGATATCTGAATGGGGTCACTGGAAGAAAGTGTACCTTTATTACAAATGAGTAACGCTGCAGGGTTGGGAGGCTGTAGCTACACTCTGCATTATTAAGATGAAGCCCATTGTTCTTTTTCACTGACGGACACGGATTTATTTCATTGCGGTCATCCCCTGCAGTTCAGAATGGATCATATCCAAATACCTGATCTGTCACTTCCCTGGACTCTCTTTCAGCATCTCTCGTAAGGAGCTAAAAACAGGCAGGTGATTGAAAGAGGCACGGTGCGTGGTTCCTGCGCACAGCAAAGAGACTGCAGCGTCAGAAGTCGGCAGATCCCAAAAGACAAGAACAGGTGCAGCATTCGTGCAGCGAGTTGGTAAACAGCGTCAGATTACTCAGAGCAGCTTGAATGCAGTCAGACTCCCACAAACAATCATCGTCAAACTAAAACACGCTTTCATGTTTGTTTACCGCATCTTCAGGAGCTTAGCTTTGTGTGCGCTGATGGCTTTGCACAGTTTCATTGCTTCCTACATAAAGTTGTTTTAGGTACGGGGGTACAAACTTCCCCGTCGGACTTGGAACTTGCTTGCCACGGTTATCCTCAAAATGAAACAAAAAAAGTTGTAGGTTATGATTACTGGTATATAAAAAAAATAATAATTTAAAGTGCATGCAATGTTTTACCCAGACGTGGAGCCATACACTGTGCTGTAGCATGCATCATTTGTTAGCAGTTAGCTGTAGTTAAAGATTAGATGGAATACATGGAGTTTTTTTTTTTTTTTTAAGAATTTGTAGATTTTATACATCAAGCTAACCAGGGAGCAGTCCAACCACATACAGAAAAAAAATCCAATGCATTGCACAGTGACATTTGACTTGAAACCCATTGCAGCCTACACACTGACGGACTACCAGAGCCATGTCTTAAAACAGGAAGCCTGAAGCCTTAAGGTTCCTGCAGCACACAATCCTGCTCAGTATCACACTCAAACATTTTAGATTTGCATTTGCTTACTGACCACTGTGGAAAACTCCTCATGTAACAATTATCAAATTTTCCCATAGCAAAAGCATGGCAAAGTGTAATAAAGCACAGTGAAGGCACAGAGAGGTATGGTAAAGCATAGGGAAGCATTGTAAAGCACAGAGAGGTCTGGTAAAGCATAGGGAAGCATTGTAAAGCACAGAGAGGTCTGGTATAGGGAAGCATTGTAAAGCACAGAGAGGTATGGTAAAGCACAGGTAAGCATTATAAAGCACAGAGAGGTATGGTAAAGCATAGGGAAGCATTGTAAAGCACAGAGAGGTCTGGTAAAGCATAGGGAAGCATTGTAAAGCACAGAGAGGTCTGGTAAAGCATAGGGAAGCATTGTAAAGCACAGAGAGGTATGGTAAAGCATAGGGAAGCATTGTAAAGCACAGAGAGGTCCGGTAAAGCCTATTAAATAAAACATTGTCAACCATGGTAAATCCACGGTACAGGCATGGGAAACCTGCAAAAATACAGAGAAAATTTAACAGGGTAAACATTTCTAAGGGCTATCAGCGTGGGTTTAATAAGGTACCATCTTAAATAAAAAAAAGAGAGACGTTGTACCTTAAGGAAAATAAGTTTGGGGGTGGAATATGACGGCATATTCATACAGCTTCCAGCATCATGCATTATTCTACAGCTTGTACGATTGTTGAAAAAGCAACCTACTCATTCTTGTTGGTAGTACTGTGTGTGTGTTTTTTTTTTCTTCTCTCAAATGCAATTCATAATAATTAGAAAAAGACTCAAAGCCTGCGTGTGTGGGATTCGTTCCAGCGTAAATTGCCACTTATGTGTAAGCTGTAAAAGTGAGTGGGCCGCTATACGGAAATTAGGGGGCTTTAGTTCTGTCATAGTTTACAAGAAGGGGGGAGGTGGCAAGCACTTGGCTTTTGGTGCTGAACGCACGCCCATCACTGCTGCCAACGCACACTGGGGCACCGCTACGTGTTTTGTTTCTCCACCCCCTGCCTCCCAGAAGTCTCCTTTTAAAGCTCTGGATTCTAACGTCAGTCTTCAGTGTCTGCTGTGTCTGACAAGATATCACATTATTTTTACATACAATTACATTATTTTTTTACATACAATTACCCATTTAAACAGTTGGGTTTTTACTGGAGCAATCTAGGTAAAGTACCTTGCTCAGCAGCAGTGTCCCCCACCTGGGATTGAACCCACGACTCTCCAGTCAAGAGTCCAGAGCCCTGACCACTACTCCACACTGCTTACCTTAACATGTTGCATTACACACCGCTTTGTAGTTTTCCAATACACTGACAAAAACTGAAAAAAGTTTGAAATCTATCCTGAAATACTGTACTACTATCATGGCTTCCGGTATCATTTTGTAGTCTCTTTGATTACATGATGTTAAATAAAAGTTTTTTTTCTGTTTTGTAAATTATGTTTCCTAAAATTCTAGGTGATGCAAAACTGTAGGCTATAGCTGTGCATGTGTTTTTTTTTTAAAACAAATACAAAATAAATTCAGATGCAGTTTTAAACCAAATCGGACAGCGAGTTTGCTGTCAATTTGACATGCAGAGCACCATTCCACAGATAGCGTATGCGTTGAAGCGTGCTGGTTGTGTTATACATGCTGCTGTACTGCACAGACAGATAACAATAGACTTTGAGCGGAAAGTGAGCTGGAGACAATGTGAGACAACGTGACTCTAATCTGCTAAACTCGTTTTCAGTGATAGACTGACTGCTGTCACAGTCTTTCAGCAACGACTCAAGCCTCTCCGAGGAGTGCAGCACAGTCGGTTTGCGAAAACCAAGCTTTCTCCTTAATTACTGCAGCTAAAGGGAGCAGGAAAACAGATGCTGCTGATTCTGCTGCTGCTCCTGTCAAAGCTCAGTAACGCTGGCTGCTGTTCACAATGACAGATTAGCACAGGCTGTTCCAATTCAACTCAGGTGAGCCCTGGCCAGATAGCAATGTAATGTCCTGCTACTGTACCTGGTACCGATATGGTACCACAGCACAGCAATGCATTGCGCAGATGTCATTATGCAGAACTGCGCCACCACTTGAGAGCACGTGGGAAAGGAACAGCCTGGAACGTTTTACAAAGCAGATCGTTTGCCACTTTCACCAGCTTCAGCCGCCCGTAAAAAAAAAAAAAAATCCAATCATGGTGTTTTAACGAGAGACGACTCTAAAGTGCAAGCGAAGCAGCGTGATCAGAGGGTTAGCTGTTCTGTGATGGATTGGCAGGGCTGCGAAGCGTAACGCTTGGAAGGACCAGCCAAGTAAAGTTGGGTGGGTCTTTTACCTGGCACTGCTGGTGAAGGAATTTAAAAGGAAAAACCTGTCCATCCACTTTGAAATCAATTTCATGAATGCCTACACATGTTCATATATATATATATATATATTGTAAGACAGCAGGGAGGGGGTTAAAGTCTCCCTGCAGGAAAAAATGTGCGGAATGCACATTTTGTTTAATTTAATTGTATTTGGTTTATTTATGTCATTTGATACATTGCATTTAGACTTTAACTTTTGCGGCTAACAAAATTAGAGTAAGTTATCATAATATACCGCCATGGGCAAAAGTTTTGCATCACCTACAATTATAGGCTTGAGACATAATTTAGATATTTTATTTAACATCATGTAATCACAGAAACGACAACATGATATTGCAAAAGTCTACTGGAAGCCATAATAGTAGTACGGTATTTCATGTTAGATTTGAAATGTCACATTTTGAAATTGTTGTCAGTTTTTTGTTAAGTATAACATAATTCAATATGTTAACGTAACATTATTCAGCAGGTTTCATTCGACTTTATGAAACAAAATGAGTTAATTCTATAGGGTAATGCAAAAATTTTGGCCAAAGCTGTAAACCCGATTTGAACCTAGGGCCGAGACTTGACAGGGTGATAATCGCCTTTCTTGTTTATCACTGTCTTTGCAACACAAGCTTCCATCGTCAAATAAATGGTTACTCAATGCCTCCTGGCTTAGTGCTAAAAAATGATAAAGAGCAGGTTTGGCAGCTTTTCTGTTGAATTCTTTTGCAAGCAGGAGAAGTAGGACGCCCTTATCTTGAAATATAAGAAACAAGAGGAAATAATAAATAAATAAATAAATAAATAGCAACCTCTCCAGGCTCTGCCCGGCTTCGAGAACACAAGCGGGACAAAAAAACACAACAGCAGATAATTTGCATGGAGTTCAAAAGCAATTCTGGCGACAGTGTTTAAAAAAAAAAAAAAGTCGTTTTAGCGGATGAGATTTATCAGAGCAAAACAGTGACTCGGGGCTGTCAAAATGAGTTTCCTGTCCCCTGTTTGCCTGCCCAGTCATCCAGCAATGATAAGCAGCCCCTTTGTCTGTGAAAGGTGCGTTTAAAAACTGACGTACAAACACTGATATGCAGAAAGGGGAAGGGAGGATGATAAACAGAGTCATTTTAACACAGTTCTTCTGATATGCAAATGCAAACAGTAACACCTGTTTCTTGAAATTTCCTACAGAATTAGAAACTTTTGAGGTCTTGAAAGCTAGTTCTTTTATATTGTAGTTAAGAACATAAAGTTTGGGAAGGAGAAAAGGCCATTTGGCCCATCACTGGGGGAGAATTACTTTAAAAGCACAGAATTTAGTCTTTTTTTTTTTTTTTTTTTATGTTTCCAGTGTTTTAAATCCTACTACTTCACCTGGTAGGCTTTTCCATGCATTTATAACTCGAGAAAAGTGCTTCCTACCTTCTGTTCTAAACTTTTAAAATTCTAAAATTCTAAAATTTTACTCAGCTTCCATTTCTTGTTCTTCTCTGTGCTAAACACGAAGTAGTGTCTTGGGTTAACTTTCTCTAGACCATTTATGATTTTAAAGACTTCAATCAAGTCCCCTCTTTCTCTTCTTTTTTCTCAGCTGAAGAGATTACAATATTCGAACCTGTCCTCCTCGCTCCTGTCATTAAGTCCTGGGATCAGCCCTTCTCTGTACCTTCTCATGTCTTGGTTGCAATGAGGCATCAAATCTATAAATCTATTACAACTCTCGATTAACACGGCAAACCTATTTCAACACTACGTATTAACACATAAAACCTTTATTACCATGCTAATAACCCAATATTGACAGTTAATAAAGCAATACAATGCAGACGCTTCCTTACAGCATTAGGCTGGCAAAGACAATCAGAGGCAAGATTAATATGCGGTGAAGAATTTTATTTTTTTTCTCTATTAAATTCAAAGCACAGATACCGCAACAGAGCATTTGAAAGGTGAACCTCGTCTAATATCCAAGAGTTTTCACATTTCAACGAGAATAAAAAATGTTATTATCATTTTTAACTGCAGACAGGTTTTAAATGGGCTCATTTTTCTTTACCTCCGTTGCTTTCAGATTAAGATTGATTTACAGCTCAATTCATGACCCCTAAACATCTCTGCCTGTACCGATTATGTGACAGAACAGGTGCAGGGTGACTCCAGCTCCACATCACTATCACACAACGCTCACTGAGATCAATAGCAAGAGGCCCACAAGGTCACAATCAGAAATTGTGTGCAAGAAAGAAAACGGCCCTTCACAGTAAAATCCACTTCAGTCACTGCGTGCACAACTGCACCATGTTAAGTTTCCTATCTGTGTATTTTATAATGCACTGCGATAGTTGCAATGCAGGGTTAAATGAAAGCGAGGAATTGCTATTTACTTCATTGGGTTCCCAGCTATTCCCAAGAAGGCAACGTAGGTAAAAGCATAGATGTTCATCCTCCGATTCCCAGCCTGCAACTGCAACAGGAAAAGCACTGCGTCACGCATATTTTAATGGTGATCAAAGTCCCATAAGTCAGCTGCTGATTGTTCTGCCAGAAGTGCAGGTACTGATAGGGGAAGAGGACGGCTGCAGAGGACTGTGACATCTGAAAGGTGTTGATCAATGCACGCAGTAACCGGAATGCTGAGCGTGGGTGTATTTTTTTAAACAAAGTTCTTACTCAAGTGGCATTTACTTAAAACCCACTTGAAGAATCACATGGGGTGACTCAGTGATCTAATCTGTACAACAGCTGTTTAAAAACCGATAGAACATAACGTCGGAGCGGTGTAGCGCAAACACTGTGTTTGGAGGATCAGTGAAAGTTTTCTGATCGCGAGCGAGATGACTTCTCTTGACAGAGCTGCTGAGCTGCAGAAGAGTGATGCTGACAGGACGAGGCAGTCAGGGGTAAAAGAATGCTTTCCGCACAGGATTAGATCCATTATTTATCAGCCCAGATGACAAAGCTTGTAGAGTTTGCCAGGGACAAAACAAATTAAAATGCCAATATTTCAGACCGCTGCCAATGTGTGCAAGTCAACACTTTGTAAAACACAGGGCAGAGATGTTGCCACTCGTTAGAGGATACAAATATATACAGCTATGGCCAAACGTCTTTAGCATTGAGACATAATTAAAATAGATATAGGCATTGCTACTGTTCTCTGTAAGCTGATGACAGCCTCAGGGAATGTAGCATTGGCCCACAATGCATTTTGGATTGGAAAGAATAAAGTAATGAGTTAAAAACAATGCAAAGAAATGGGAACACGTTCAGTATCGCTTCATGACGAAGGTTGTATTGGCACAGGCTCATTACAATCTGCAGTCTCTCTCTCCTCAATCACATGCTTACCGGTCACTGCTAATGGCTCTGCAAAGTTTCTTAGGTGCTAAACTTTGTTACTACAATGGTACCCCACCCCCCCAATGGCAATTTTTGTCAAGTTGTTTCACTGCTTACCCTTTTAAAATTTAAAATTTCCCATGCATTTCCCATGGTTATACTATGCATCAACCACAGTTTACCATGATGTGCCATGTTGTTTTTAATTATATTAATTTACCATCCCTCTCTGAGCTTTCCCATGCTTTATGCTCTATAGCACTTTGCTGTGCTTTTACTATGGGGCACTTTTATCAGGCTTGCTTTGACTGCTGAAAAATTAGGGAGGGGTCCCATACAGGAAGAAGGCAGCAACACCTCCCCTGGCTGTGTTTGGGGCAACGCTCAGCTGTGCAAGATGTATGTCGGATGAGACGTAAAAGTGAGGTCCTGTTGGAAGTGACTCTGCAGCAGCAGTTGTGATGCTTAGTGCACCATCTAGTCTCTGTAAGTCACTTTGGATAAAAGTGTCTCCTAAATAGGGCAGCAGTGTGGAGTAGTGGTTAGGAGGGTCATGGGTTCAATCCCAGGTGGGGGACACTGCTGCTGTACCCATGAGCAAGGTACTTTACCTAGATTGCTCCAGTAAAAACCCAACTGTATAAATGGGTAACTGTATGAAAAAATAATGTGATATCTTGTAACAATTGTAAGTCGCCCTGGATAAGGGCGTCGGCTAAGAACTAAATAATAATCATATGAAATAGCAATGAGAATCAGAATCTGAGCTCCATTGTAACACAGCTGAAAGCCTCTCCTGTGCTGCACCTACCCACACACACACACACAGTGAGATTAAAAACCCACTAGAGGTATGACACGATGAATATTAATCCTGCGAATCTGGAAACAGAAACGCACAAGGAGAGGGGGTGAAAGCCTGGGCCAGTAGAGCCCTGGCAGAGCAGCTTCGTCGTCAGCAGTCGAGTCCTGCTGCTGATCTGCCCAGCGAAGAGGCTTCTTACTTATTCCTGCGCACTGTCATTAGAAAAGTGCAGTCAGGCAGCCACAGTTAAGAGTGTGTGAGACTGCAACTGTTCCAGCTCGTGATAAGCAAGCCTTGTTCAAATGGCATTACAGGGGAGATCACTACACCATTATTAATCGGTCATTGCATTGAGGGAGACCTCGTTGATGGTCCAGTTGCTTTAATTCTTTGGGATCTAAGTATTTTTTGGGAGGCTTACTGCTGGTTTTTTGCTTTTAAAAAAAGGTTTTTAGATAGACAGGGTGCGGAGTACTGTGATCTCAGAAAACGCTGTCTCCAGTCCATATCACCCGGAGAGCACAGGCAGCTGTTTCATTGCAAGTGCTTCCCAGGAACACTACAGATAGCCTCGGGACGTGCATCTGGTACTGAAGCTCTGGGGTAGATGGGTGGGGGGGGGGCAGACAAGCTCTCAATCAGAGAGATCAGACTGACTTTGAGACAGGGAGACAGGGCATCCCCTTGATTGAATTCGGAGGGCTTTGGGTGCTGGATTGGCAGAACAAACTGACAGCAGACGTACGAACAAACATTCTGCTGCGCTTCTCAACATATCAGGCGGACTCATCCATAACTGGAGGCAATGATCGATTGGGTTCAGAACAGGGGGGGGCAGCATGGGTTATATTGTAAATAACATACCTTTGTAGAGAGAGAGAGAGATGGAAAGAGAGCTTATTTTTAAAATCTTGCATTCATTCATATCCAGCGTTGTCACTACTACAAATGACTGCCGCGGGGCTAAGCGCATAAACAGCGTGATCTACAGTAGAAAAAGGTAAAGCCTGAATTCAGCGGTTAAAAAGGAGGAAACATTTATTTCAATACTTCAGTTACACTTGGTATATAAACAGAATACTCCAGGATTGTTCACAGAGAGCTGTGGTTATTCCAAAACTACAGTACTCTATAAGCATTCACAGAGTGCATTTATATAACAAAGTATAATAAAATAAATGAATATGTATTGTATACAGCCAGTAGCTATACACTAACACACACCATATATACAGACAGACAGCTCCAGCCTCATTCCTTGCATGAATGCTTCTAGAAATCTAGTTTGCCATTTGTATTCGTCAGTGCAGAAATCGGCATAAGATACACATTGCAAATGGAAATGAGAAACCCCCATGCGGGGCCCGAAGCATCTACAAAAGTGAGGATTTCCAAGGGATATAGAACAAGTCTGCGGCATGGCCAGATTAAAAGCTTAAGGGAGCAAGCAACACAGCGGATTGCACAACCAGGAGCCAGTTTCATATAAAGAGGGAAATATAATAATGTACAGGAATAGGGCTGGAGGGAATTGATTTTGCATGGGATTTTCGTAGCAGGTCCAGGTTAGTGAGTAAAGGGCAGTGTCGTGTGATACACCGCCTTTACGGATTCTGTCCCCTGTCGGTGAGATGAGATTAGGTTCAAAGCTCTATAACCACGAATGTGGACGAGCCCACCTCTTTTGTATAGTGGTTAAGCCACTCGCTAGCGGTGTGCAAGGTCGCCGGTTCGCACCCAGATCCCGTCCTGTTACAGTCAAGGGGGACACATCTGGAGCAGGTTTAAACTCTCACTCATCTCCTGACAGACCTTGTCGTTCAAACGAATTGCTGTCGCCAGACATGACTGAACTTTACAGCGCCAGTAAGAGTTGGCACTTCAAGAAGCTTAACTGGAAACTCAATGGAACGTCTGGACTCAACGGGGGTCCACTTTAATGACCTCAGTAGATGGACAGAGCTGTCCGTCCACTCCAATCCAAGCTCCCATGCACACACAGTAAGAGGGGCAATCGTACCAATAAGGGGGTCATTTCAAACGCACAGACGTCACTTTTTACTCCCCAGCAGAGCTCTTAGTGAACCCCAAAAGCCTGTTTTTATTTATACTTTAATTACTCTCTTTATACTAGCCGATGTATTCCTCCCCAGCCTGTCGTGTGACACAGAGCTGAAGCTTGGCTGTACTGCCTGTTCCCTAAGCCTTCTATTTTTAACTGCCTTGTTATTTTTTATTCCCTTTAGAAAAAAGGGTGGAATCGAATTTAGCTACTTAAGGCACGTACATATTTGTCCTGGAGCGATTCAGGCAGAAGGAGCTGAAAAGACGTTTATTAAAAAAAAAGAAGGCTACGGCAGGAAGCTGGTGTTACACAGGAACCATCACCACAGGAAGTGCTGCCTTGGAGAAACGCTGAAGTTTCACTGTACTTACAGACACGGAATTAACCCTTTAGGGCGATAAACGTAGGCCCAGATCTTCCTCTCCTTTCCCTCCTCCTCCTCCCAACCTTATAAGCTTATTATAGACCCTTCCCAACTAAACAGTTTTGGTCAGTGATCTAGAAAGAATCCCCAGCACCCAGGAACAGATCCAAAGGCAATATTCCATTCTTCGATGTTGAAGACTGACATTTACTTTGCTCAAGGACAAACTAAATATTTCTCGACTCCCCTTGACTCTGTTTATCTTTGCAACCTTTTTTTTTTATCTCCTCGAACGTAAATTACTCTCTGTGGCTTTGCTCTTGTCAAAACAAGTAGAGAGTTACTTTAAACATGGGCACTCAAAACAGACTGCCCCGGGATCTTTCTGTTTATGGATTTTTATTTTTTGCTTGTGTGTGTTTTTTTTTTTGTTCTTTTTTTTTCACTGATCCCAGCAGTGCATTTTACAGAGTTTACTGCATGGTGGTGCGAGTACATCACACGTTAGCTGTTCTGTTTTTGCTTGAACTGCATGACATTTTCAGGCAACTGAAATGTCCGTTTGCTTTTTCGTCACATCCAGTGATGCAGTCGATACAGAACACCACCCCTGTACTATTTTCTATAGGCAGCAGCGATGTGCTTGATGTGCTTGAATAATACTAGGCCAGCCAAGTCACATGACTCGCATCTCCCGCACAGCTCTCTGATTCAGTCAGTCCTCTTGATGCAATGAAAAGAGCATTAGGAACGTCTTCTATTACAAACTGCTTCTTTAAGAAGGCTGAAGACGACAGCAACAGGGCACCGACTACAACACAAACGAGGATGGGGAAAAACACTTTGGAACACTGTGGAAATGCTTGTAGAAATGAGATAAATGCAATACCCATTATATTATTATTATGTATTTTTTAGCAGACGCCCTTATCCAGGGCGACTTACAATTGTTACAAGATAGCACATTATTTTTACATACAATTACCCATTTATACAGTTGGGTTTTTACTGGAGCAATCTAGGTAAAGTACCTTGCTCATGGGTACAGCAGCAGTGACCCCCCCACCTGGGATTGAACCCACGCCCCTCCAGTCAAGAGTCCAGAGCCCTAACCACTACTCCACACTGCTGCCCACATTATAAATGTGGAACTATAAGTTCAGCATACAAATACAATGGGAATTTGTATTTCTTGTTTAAGAAAATGAATATATAAAATAATACACACATAAATGACAGAAGTATGACGAGACTCAGCTGAAAAGTTCAGATTTCTTTTTGGGGGTGAAAGGGAAAAAGGCTGCAGTTGATCCAGCCTGTATTTATCCACATTACTCCCCAATCAGACCCTTATTGGGATACACAATGCTGTGCCGAGAGGATTTTAATCGGATCAAAACTCCTGGGAAAAACACTGTTCTGAAATGTTTTGGCTCCATTGCCCCGATGATTTGTGACACAGGATATGTGAATAACCTTATCAAAACAATTGTGATAAAGTCGGAAAACATAGAAACGCTACAGGAAACAGAGGAGGCTGCTGCTGGGTTTGTTTAAAACACAATGCGGTATTCAGTAACCCTTTAACCCCTGAAGGTACACAAGGAATCGAACTGTTCAAACTGTTTCTTCTTACCTTTGAGAGCGACTCGAGCATCACAAGGAGGAAACCGACAATTCTGGATGACAGGACCCAACCTAGTCAGTGAATTTTGAACCCTGTTTCGTGCACCTCATTGCAATTTTTTTTTTTTTTTTAAAGTCAGCATAATTTGTATTTGGGTCCCTTCTGCCTTAATGGGTTGATGCTATCAATTGTCGTATCTTGCACAGAAAACTCACATCCGTCAACAATTCTACATCAGAGCACTAACTATTTTCTAGGGAGGCAACAGTAAAATTGTCTTTCTTTTAACCAACCATCTATTATTATTATTTGTTTATTTAGCAGACGCCTTTTATCCAAGGCGACTTACAGAGACTAGGGTGTGTGAACTATGCATCAGCTGCAGAGTCACTTACAGCTACGTCTCACCCGAAAGACGGAGCACAAGGAGGTTAAGTGACTTGCTCAGGGTCACACAATGAGTCAGTGGCTGAGGTGGGATTTGAAGCAGGGACCTCCTGGTTACAAGCCCTTTTCTTTAACCACTGGACCACACAGCCTCCTAATACTTAGCAGTCCACTTGTCCACCCAAACTTATACTATAGAGGACAGAGAAAAACTTATAAAAGACCACAAGTCATCTAATGGAAGAAGTGACCCTATAGACCGTAAAAGAACTGTTATGCACAGAATCAGTGTGCTAATTCTAATTGTCGTCTGGGTTCAGCAGTAGAACATCAAAAGTTTGGGAACGAGAAAAGACCATTCAGCCCATCAAGGCTCATCCCTCATGAAGGCTGTGTGGTCCAGTGGTTAAAGAAAAGGGCTTGTAACCAGGAGGTCCCCGGTTCAAATCCCACCTCAGCCATTGACTCATTGCGTGACCCTGAGCAAGTCACTTAACCTCCTTGTGCTCCGTCTTTCAGGTGAGACGTAATTGTAAGTGACTCTGCAGCTGATGCATAGTTCACACACCCTAGTTTTTGTAAGTTGTCTTGGATAAAGGCATCTGCTAAATAAACAAATAATAATAATCCCTTGTTAGCGCACCATTCTCCCCTACTGGAGGAGGAATCTAATTTAAAAAGCACTGATTCTAGTCTTTTTTTTTAATGTTCCCAGTGTTTTAGATACGTCACCTGGTTGGCTATTCCATGTTATTACTGTGTAAAAAAAAAGTGCTTCCTTAGCTTCCCCTTATGCCCTCTTCTTGTTCTCTCTGTGCTAACTTTGAAGCTGGGATTGACTGTTGTCCTCTGGGCTAAGTCTCAGTAGAATGCAGCTTCCTTCAAACTCATTTGGCCCTGTTCCCTTGCTAACAGCCCATGACGCAAAAAAAAAAAGCAACAAGTGTTTCAAAGAGCTTCAAGTTAATGTATCCGAATGCGTCTCCACTGGCTCATATGTTCAATGTCAACCTTTCTGCTGGCAAGGCAGTCCCGGTGAAGATGATAGTAATTTGTCATCCTCTGCTTCTCCCTGATTTCACCGGAGATGTTTAATTCAGGGCCTGCCATTGTCGGATTTTTATTCTGCCACCCTTTTATTTCACATCTGCCAGATCACTGCAAATTAACTACTGGTGCAGAGAGTGAACGATCTAAAGATAGACCGGCTGGGTGAAGAGGCAGCAGAAAAAAGAGAACAAAAAAAAAAGAAAAAATCTAGTCAAAACTAGCCAGAGCGTTCTGTGTCCACAGCATGTCACTTATGAGGCATGCCAAACGTCCCAGAAGATCTCAGATTGGATTAGTCAAAAAATCTGCAGATCTTAATACCTGGGGTTCATGTAGAGACGGGGGTGGGGGCACAGGAAGGTTAATAGGTTTATTTGCCTGTGGTATTAAAATAAAATCTTATGATGGGTCGATGGATAACAGACATGGGAAGAGAATGGCTGCAGAGGACTGCCCCATCAGAAAAGCATCAAATCAATGCAGCGCTCGATAACAGGAATCTAGAATGCAGTACATGGAAAACTGAATCGACCAGAACCAAGCACAGGATCAATTATACTGAAGGGGTTGGCAACCATACCCCCCCAGCAGACTACAATACCCATACACTGCAGAACGTTTCTTTGGAATCACTCAAATTCTTCTATCGTGTAGCGTGGGACAGCTGTCTGCGATCCACATTCATGACTGGTTTTCTACAACGGCGAAGGATTAAAGGGGATTCAATTCATACCACCTACTGCAGCTGATTCATATACCTGAAGTTATATTCTTTCGTATTACAGTCACGCTACTCCTGTCTGTCATTGGAGTGCTAAAACTTAATTAATAGACCGGTGCGGTTACTATTCTACTCAGTGGCCCCCGAGAGATCCTCCCAGCCTCATCTCTTACTGTTCTTTTTCTAGAGATTTTAGAGAAGCACTGAGGATTAACGAGCGGCTAGCAAAGCAATTAAAAAAAAAAAAACTGTGCGGTAATTACTGCACTGTGCATTGGGGCTCTGTGCTGCTGATGACAAACCGGGCTGTAAATCTCCCCCTGCAAATGAACACGCTTCAACCTTCTTCTTGCTCAAGGATGATGTCTGTTACGCCTCATCCAAATCTGTACAGCTTTTAACCCCCTGACCTTTGTAATGGACTGCTTACTTCCCTGCTTCCTGGATCATCGCTCCAATATGACGATTAACTAGGGTATTTTAATCAGCATGAGGAGGCTGTGTGGTCCAGTGGTTAAAGAAAAGGGCTTGTAACCAGTAGCTCCCTGGTTCAAATCCCCACCTCAGCCACTGATTCATTGTGTGACCCTGAGCAAGTCACTTAACCTCCTTGTGCTCCATCTTTCGGGTGAGACGTAGTTGTAAGTGACTCTGCAGCTGATGCATAGTTCACACACCCTAGTCTCTGTAAGTCGCCTTGGATAAAGGCGTCTGCTAAATAAACAAATAATTTAAGGATTACAAAATCCCCTGCAGTGTTTAGAAGAAGCGCATCACCCTCGCTGTGTCCTGTGTCGTCCCTAGAAACACAATCCTGACACTATTCAAGATTTGCATATCATGGTTGATGAATCATCTGCGAATGCCATGCTCCGTGGTCTGATTTAAAATGTTTGTCAGAAACCAGGTGAAGCAAAAGTCCACATGTGAGAGGCTCACCGAATACCATCTGCTTTAGAGGCACTCAGAGGAGATTGTTCTGCACAGTATAGTCCTGTGAATAACAATGAAGCCTCCCCTGTCAACAAACGTCCTCTCTACAGAGATGAGCTGCGTGGCTCCAATGTATTCCATTAAGATAGGGCTAAAATATGACTCTGTGTAGACTAGGACAGTTTGGGTTAGGGTTATGTGTTTCAACTGACTCCCTATTGCATTCTGGTAAGTGTAGTCCTGTTGTGAAAGGTACCCGAGACAGATAAAACATACCAGAATGCATTGCGATGCGATGCCTGAACTGTCCCAAGCTGTCCGAGAGTACATGGAGTCACAGGGTAACCTTGCATTAAGAGATTACGAGGAATAAACAACAAAGTCAGAGTAAAAAAAAGGCAGTATGCTTAGTTCCCGGGGCAGAATATGTATGACTTTGTGAATAATTTAACGTTTCATTTCAATAACTGCAGATATTTCAGACGGAAGTGGTGGTGCCCTGAAGTTGCAACTCAATCATGTTCGACCAGATGGATTTGTATGGAAAGTACCAGAGCAGGCTTGAGGCATGGAAACTGAACTGCTCCCTCCCTCCCTCTCCCCCCTAAGAGAAAGGGTGCTCCCTCCAGTCCAGGGCAGGCTTGAGGCATGGAGACTGAACTGCTCCCTCCCTCCCTCTCCCCCCTAAGAGAAAGGGTGCTCCCTCCAGTCCAGGGCAGGCTTGAGGCACAGAGACTGAACTGCTCCCTCCCTCCCTCACCCCCCTAAGAGAAAGGGTGCTCCCTCCAGTCCAGGGCAGGCTTGAGGCATGGAGACTGAACTGCTCCCTCCCTCCTTCACCCCCCTAAGAGAAAGGGTGCTCCCTCCAGTCCAGGGCAGGCTTGAGGCATGGAGACTGAACTGCTCCCTCCCTCCCTCTCCCCCCTAAGAGAAAGGGTGCTCCCTCCAGTCCAGGGCAGGCTTGAGGCATGGAGACTGAACTGCTCCCTCCCTCCCTCACCCCCCTAAGAGAAAGGGTGCTCCCTCCAGTCCAGGGAAGGCTTGAGGCATGGAGACTGAACTGCTCCCTCCCTCCCTCACCCCCCTAAGAGAAAGGGTGCTCCCTCCAGTCCAGGGCAGGCTTGAGGCATGGAAACTGAACTGCTCCCTCCCTCCTTCACCCCCCTAAGAGAAAGGGTGCTCCCTCCAGTCCAGGGCAGGCTTGAGGCATGGAGACTGAACTGCTCCCTCACCCCTCTAAGAGAAATGGTGCTCCATCCAGTCCAGGGCAGGCTTGAGGCATGGAGACTGAACTGCTCCCTCCCTCACCCCCCTAAGAGAAAGGGTGCTCCCTCCAGTCCAGGGCAGGCTTGAGGCATGGAGACTGAACTTCCAGATATAAAGGGAGGTCCTTCCAGTCCAGAACAGGCTGGCAAAATGGTGCAGTTTATAGAAGAGGTTGCATTGCCACTATCTCTGCCTTTTTCTATCACCACCAAAACCGATCTTTTAAAAAAAGAGAGAGAGAGAAAAAAGTTTCTACAGAGCACATTACAGCCAGTCCTCTCCACTTAAGTGAATCCTAGTCCCCCTTGCCAGCCATTCGAAATGATTCATTTCTGTACAGGCTCGTGATAATTGTCTGTTTGCTTGTAAAACCTGCAGTAGCCAATCCGACGAACAGTCCGCAGCTTCCAAAAATAACATGCCTGTTGTCGAGAAGAACTGTAAAGCGACGGGAGTGGAAAGAGATTCGGAGCCTGACACTTTTCACAGTACCGTAGCATTTTATCACAATGCCACTGTGGTTAACTATTATAGAGGAGAATCTGCATATGCCATTCAGTACTGATTTCCCCCTCCTTTTGAAATGACTCCTATTGCATAGCAGTTTCACCCATTCCATGTTTTACTACAAGCTTGATTAGCCCCGGTGTATATGTAACACGTTCAGGTGTGTCTTATTAAACTCATAGTGAATCCAGGAATGGATCAAACTGCTATGCAATGGGAACCTTATTCCCAAGCACGTGTACCGCGTTTCCAATGCAGTTCCAGGTGATTTTGATGAATAAAAAAGTTGATTCCCCCTTTCCCTTTGAACGGAATTAAATTCCCCTGAAGAAATGAAAAGGCTCCCAAGCAGTAATAAATCACAAGACAGTAAAATGGCCTCGATGCAGTTTTGAAACTCACCAGAACATGACGTTTGCCATCGTTCAAGCATTTCTCATCCAGGGACTACGTGCCCACACTTCAGGAGAAAGCGATTTGTATTGAATTTCATTCACACTGGTCTAAACTGGAGGGAGCACCCTTTCTTTTAGGGGCTGAGGGAGGGAGCTGTTCAGTCTACATGCCTCAAGACTGCCCTGGACTGGAGGGAGCACCCTTTCTCTTAGGGGGGTGAGGGAGGGAGGGTGCAGTTCAGTCTCCATGCTCAAGCCTGCCCTGGACTGGAGGGAGCACCCTTTCTCTTAGGGGGGTGAGGGAGGGAGGGAGCAGTTCAGTCTCCATGCCTCAAGACTGCCCTGGACTGGAGGGAGCACCCTTTCTCTTAGGGGGGTGAGGGAGGGAGCACTTCAGTCTCCATGCTCAATTATCTCTGGGACAATCCAAGACTGCCAGTAAAGGTGCCCACATCTATGCCAATCTACCTTAAGTACCCTTTCTGGCAAGGACAATCCTAGTTCACCCCCTGCTACCTGCTCCTATTCTGCACCATATTGCATTAGAAGCTGTGTCTTTATTATTAGTCAAAGCACTTCTGCACAGCTCTTCAGCAGGGAAACCAGCCCCTGATGGGAGCAGCAGTTGCTCTATATAAATCTCGGCTTAGTCTTTGTGAGTCATCAAAGCAGACGATTGAAAAGTTTGAGGGTTTCCTGGAGACATACAATTCTGGCCAACAGTTTTGCATCACTCTATGGAATTAATTAATTTCGCTTCATAAAGTCGAATGAAACCTGCTGAATAATGTTACAATCACAGAATGAATTACATACCACTTTGTAGTTTTCCCATATACTTAACGAAATCTAATATGAAATACTACTGTACTACTATTATGGCTTCTGGTAGACTTTTGCGATATCATTTTGTAGTTTCTTTGATTACATGACGTTAAATAAAAGGATCTCAATTGCGTTCATATAGATTTTTTTTTTTTTGTTTAAATTATATCTCAATCTTAAAATTCTAGGTGATCCTACATTTTGGCCAAGGCAGTACATCTTAACAAAAGGCAATGTTAGTGTTTGCCTTTTATTGAATATAAAACACTATGAATAATGTATTCGCATTAATTCTGTAACTGATGCCAGCAGTGCAAATAGTTTCCTTTTATTAAAGTCCGGCAAGTTAAGTCCGTTTTAAACGGCAGACATAAAACTGCAGTTTAAGTGTCAGGGAAGCAAGACTGCTAAGTAGCAAGACTTAGATCTCCTAGTCACAGCAAGACCATCTTGTTACAATTCACAGCTTGTCAGTGCTTGTACCGATGGCTGTAATTGAAAACGTCTCATTTCTAATACAGATTTAGGTCATGCAGCGGCCAGCGTTTCTAGAACTCAAATAAATAATATTCCTCGTTGTACGAGGTTATGAATTCAAGCTAGCGCCTGCTCTGCAATACAGACTAGGAACAGGTGGGTTGATGTCGGAGAGCTGACGAGCTTGGGAAGTGAAAGGTGGGAGTGCTTGGCAAATGCCCTAGAATCATCTGATGCCCTGAGGACAGTTTCTAGTGGCTATTCCATTCCGCTGCGCTTCATTCACCCCTGTAGCGTAGAATGATAGCGTCTATTATGAGTTGTGCACGCAGCACTACCCTGTGAGAGCTGCCTGTGAAAGCTACGCTGTGTGAGTCTGCGTTCTGCAGCAATACCCCCTCTCCAATCAGCGGCTACAGAAAGGGGGCGCTACACACCGTCTCTGTTATAAACTGTAATCGTCCATCTCTCTCAGTAAATGCGGAAGAGGCTGACGCATGGCTTCCATCACAGGTTTAGGGTAGAAGGTTTATTAAAGAAAAGAATGGGAGATAACGCACGCTCGATTGATGAGAACAGCCTGGATTTACAGTGCAAGCTTGTCGCATGTTTATTTTCACTACATACAGTACCGTATGCAGTATATGGTTATGACCGAGGAAAATAAAAACCATAGGACAATAAAGTCAGCACGGTGGTTGGACAAAATGGGATGCATGTCCATTTTCTTTCTGATAACCACCTCTTATTCCAGGGGTCTCCAGCGATGGTCCTGGAGAGCTGCAGGGTCTTCTGGTGTTCGTTTCAACTGAGCTCCCAGTTCTTAATTGAACCAATTATTGGTTTAATTAGTCAAGATTAACAGGTGTTCCAGATATTTAGCCATTGGTGATGTAAAGGCACCTATAAAACCTGCAGGATTGGGGCTCTCCTGGACCTGGGTTGGATACCCCTATTCCTTCAGGGAAGTCTTCTGTGAAATCTGGTAGCCAGACAATTTTCACTTTTGAGACCATTATTTAATATGGAGCCCACATCCTTAGAGCAGCTTTTACGAAGTGCCAGAAAACAAACTCCAGTAAACTGAACTGAACTGCCCATCTCCACTGCTGCAAAGCATTTGGAAGAGGGCAGATCTCTCGCTCTCTCTCTGTCCCTCAACTCTGTGCACAGCTTGTTCCGAGCAATTCAAAGTTACCTCTGTGCAGGACAGATGGCTCAACATTGCCTTTCTGCAGTCAGATTCCAACATCACGGGCAAAGATCAAAACCCCGGACGCTTCGAACCAGCGCACCGCGGCAGGTTTCGAACAGCTGTTGTTTTTAAATTGTGATTAATAACAGTGATGCCAGCGTCTTTCGATTAGAATGTGTTCGATTGTGCTGTAGCTGGAATGGTACCCCCAAAAAAGAATACACCCAGCAAAACAGAAACAGAAAAAGGCTTTCGCTCCCTTTTCAAAACACATCACTGTTATTTCAGCACAGCGGGAGAAGCTGAAAGAGCTTGAGAGATTTCGGCAACAAGTTTTTATTGTAAAGCGTCCTGGGATGCTCTGTGTGGAGAGCGCTATAGAAAAGAAAACTGTATTGCAAGAATGTAGGGGGGTGGGATTCGTCAACCTTCTTTTTAGCTTAGTTGCACATTCTAAAAATAGCCGCTGTTCGAGTCATGTGACACCAACGCGCGACACCAATGAATGAGACTTGATTACAGACCCGCTGTGACGTTTTTCTGACTAATTTCGCTTTCTATCAAATTAGCACCGCCCGTTAAAAAAAAAATGACAAGGAAACCGCTTGTCGAAATAATTGCTGCTTTGCATCTCTGATCTGCTTGGGCCGGCGCAGTCTCTTTTGAATTGCTAAAAACATCTGTCGCGTTAAAGTGCTTGAAATTACAGTCCTGTCACTGTGGAACTGGTGATCTGCGGCAAAATTTGCAGCGGAACGAGCCTGTGTGTTGAATTGCAATGTGCAAACGCTATTTAGAGTCAGAGTACCTACCCAGCCCAACTCACACACACAGACACACTATCCTGTAGCAGAACTTTCATTCATAAATAACGGCAAGAGTAATGAGATTGGATTACTGAGAGCAAACCACTAAAGGCACAACATAATCCCAGTAAATTACCTTGCAAGTATACAGAACAGATTGCTTTAGCCTGCTTACTCACTACAGTTATTAATCATAGGCTTAGTAGGTAGTAACGACTCGCTCGTTTAGTGCCAATTATATTCTATATATGCATGTCCTGGTATTAAAGATGTTAAACAGCTTCCAGTTGAATAATAATACAAAACATGTACTTGACCTACATCCTTCTGTAATTAATTTTAATCTTACCTGCATTTCTTACAATAAATGCATGCAGACATTTCAGATATACCTTTCCCTTTAAGGACGCTGCCGCAATTCCAACAATCAACCACTAAGTGGCACTGTGAGCTATGCAAAGTTCTTGTTTGGAAAAAAAAAAAAAAACACAACAACGAGCCTTCGTGAATATATCCGAATGTAGCGATTTTAAAACGTGAGGGGATTGTAGCAGAATTTAAAAAATATACACTGCAGGCTTATCATGTCGCCCTATCCTAAAAAAAACCAATAATGATATTTTTATACTTCACAGTGAAAAACCTGTCCTTTCCTGTGCTGAAAGAAGATAACAAGCCTAAGGGTATTAGGACCTGCTTTGACGATGCTAATACGACAGGATGTACAATTACTGTCACCAAACCAGTAGACACAACTTTAGATCATTCCTAGATACTGAAGCTACAATATGCACAAGTGACAACTGCAGCATTAAAGAACTGTTTCACACAGATGAAGGCATGTGTATATACCATTCCACCCCAGACAGAATCCTGCAGATGGGCAGTTTACTGCAGCTTACCATTCTCAAAGCACAGCAGTGTTAAGTGTATTAATAATAATAATAAATCACAATAACTAAGTTGTTAGGATCTGTATCGTTATTTTAAAGGGAGGTTTAGAAAAAACAATTCCAAAAAAAGAGTTCACATAAGGAAATAAGAAATTTGAAATGGATACATTTCTGCTTTTGAGTTGCACAGTAGAAGCTTGAGAAATGCTTAGTAAAACCACAAATACACTTGCAAATTTACCATGGAAGACTTTATTGTTTAGATAGATGGAGACAGACAGATTCACTGCACTGTGTTTACTTTTCATTCTACACAGCTGGAGAAGAGCTTTTGTCAACGTCTTGAAAAAATATTTGTCTTATCATTTAAACCTTTTGTGTACATCCAAAATACACATATATGTTTTAATTATAATTTGTGTACAATGCAGTTATACCTCCTTTCAAACCTAGATAGATAGACAGATAGATAGAACGCAAATCTCTGAAAATCAGAAGCAATTTGACTGTGAAACAGGTCTGCAATTCTTCAGCTTTAATTTGCACAAGGAAGAACGGTTTTCTTTCAAGATGTGCCGCAGAGTTCTTTTTTTGCCTCTTGCACTATGCTGAGTATCAGCACACCACCATTACTCTGGGACTTTTCCCTTTCTGTGACACCCCATTAATCCGAGAACGCCAGCGTCAGTGAAAGCACGCCCACGGTCTTTGAACGGAACGACAGCTGCATTAATCCACTGTGCTGGCACATCCAGAGCGATGCTGTGATTCTACAGGACTCGTTTCTGAGCAGAGGTCTGAAAAGAAGCCGGGTTTCTACAACATGAGACAAAAAAATAAAATAAAAAAAGATAGCCTCTTATATCTAGTGTCAGACTTTTACAGGATAACCTGCCATCAATTAGGTTCTTAAATTAGTAGTACCTTTTGCACTTACTGTAAATTATGCTGTATTTAAATATGAAGCTTGCATTGTAACCCTGTACTGCCCTGTAACACCTGTAAGTCGCCTTGGATAAAGACGGCTGCCAAATAAATAAATAAATAAATAAATACTAAATTGTATTTGCAAGATGAAGGATCTGCATATGGTAGTCAGCCAACATTGGAATTATGTGGCTGAGGGTTTGGCTGAGGGTTTGGGTTAGGGTTAGGGTTTGGGTTTGGCTGAGGGTTAGGGTTAGGGTTTGGCTGAGGGTTTGAGTTAGGGTTAAGGTTAGGGTTAGGGTTTGGCTGAGGGTTTGGGTTAGGGTTAGGGTTAGGGTATTTGTTGTCACCTCTAGGGCCCTGGGTTCATCAGTGAAATAAGTTTGCCGATCTCAACCCTCCTCCCCATGTCCTCTATTATTTTTAAGTGGAGCACTTTCAGCTGCAAATGGGAGCTGTTTGTTTAAATCTCAGTCAGCTGGTTCAATCCGAGTCGTACATGTGGAGAACAAATACATGATCTTATTCAGATGCACGCAACACACAGTTGGCAACTGTTAACATCCCCACTGTTTGCTCAGTATACCGGATGCTGTTCTCTTTAATATTTATTAATTTGACTGTGCAAAGTTCAATCAAATAAAAAAAAAATGATTATACAAGTCAGGCAAACCTCTCTCAGATAGAAGGGGAATACTAAAGAGCTTTATTGACGGGATGTTTGTCATTCTTTTAGATACCGATAAAAGCAGTATGGCATGAAACGATATGACAGAAATCTCTTTCATGACGTACAGGTAGTGGACAAAAAAATGGAAACACTTAATAGGGCGTTGGGCCACTATGGTATCCTGCTCTGTGGAGTTCTCGGCGGACCGTTTTTGATGAAACTGGCTGCTCGCGCCCCAGGTTGAAATTTGCAGTCAATTGATCTGCAGTGGCTCGCCTGTTTTGCCTTGCACTTGGAATTAATGCACGGATATCACGATCCTGGAGTATGCGCTTCCGCCCACTGTTGCCCTTTGCTGATGATGTCTTTCCCTCGGAGTTCCATGCCGACATCACCTTAGACACCGTTGCTCGTGAAACATCAGCAAGTTGAGCTGTCTTGGTCACTGAAGCTCCTGCCAAACGTGCCCCAACAATCACTCCTCTTTCAAAGTCACTGAGGTCTCCACTTGCAGCCATGGTAGCCATAATTATAGGCAACCAGGCCTGTCCAACATTTTTACACATGACCCTAAGCATGCTGGGATGTTATCTGCTTAATTAACGCATGAGCATGACACTGATAATCGCTGAAACAGAATGACTTGTGTCAGAGCCTTTCACTAATGCTGCTGCTGGATTTCTGTTTAAAAATCGTCAGGGAGGCCGGTGAAATATTAATCACTGACAGGACCGGGTCTTCTCACTAGCACGAGATCATGCAACCTCAGTAGTGAAAATCAGAAGCACTGCCGTTGATCAATGGATGTCAATAACGCCGTACAGCCTTCCGGGTGGGTCCGTCAGTTTCTGGTGGTTCCACTGAGACCTGCTAAAACAATCAAGCTTCCTTTTTTCTGTTTCATTTGCATTTACTAGAGGAAAGACGACAACTTTCCTAACTTGTACGCATCAGTGGATGCAGCGTGTTCCCACGAGTCGTTTCACTGTCTAGTTTGTTCCTCTATTTAGTCTCACAAGCTAAAACCGCTCTGCAGTGTATGGCCGGCAAAGAAGAACACAGAAGGGAGGTAGCTTCAAACGGTATTTGAATTACTTTTAAAATGTTGGTGATTATTCCAAGTGGTTCTGGGCTAACGTTGTTGAGTCACTACCTACTTCCACTAAGCTGCCATTGTGTTTGCTTTGATTATGTCTGGAGAATCCAGTGCCAGGTGTAAACGAAAATTAGTTCCCCCCAGGAACAAATATTCAATGACTATTTGTACCTCCAGGGGAATGAATATTTGTTCCCACCAGCGAACATGCTTTCCCCCTTGCTCTCCATGTATGCCCCCTTGTTCTTCTCTCTGTGCTAAACTTGAAGCAGTGTCTTGAGTTAACTTGATCTATCCACTGGACAGCCTGTTGTGTCAAACCACTCTTATGACGTCTAATATATTGCCCCGGTTTCCACAGGTCAATTTCATAACTGCAACACAGGTTTCTCACACTGTCAGAAATGTCAGATTGTGACAGCCATGCAATATTATCAAAGCTTAAAAATGCTCTGTACTGTGGGTAATGAGACTCCGATGAACTGCAGATCCCTGCAGCCTGGCTTAGCTAAATCCCACTGCAACAAAGTTCTTAGCCTTTCCTCCCGGGGGAAACCAAATCCTGTGCCGGTGTGTTTAGAAATAGATGCATGACGGATCCAGCTGGAAGAACTGATTTGGACAGTGCATTGCAATTCCTCTTCCCGTGCTTGTCTATGTATCTGCTACCATTGTTAAGAAAATGTTGCCTTCTAAAGCCCTGGTTCAAAATAGATTTGGTGCTTAAGACACCTGCTCAGTCATCTGTGATCTAACCACATCAAGCCCTGAGTTCTCCAGCTCAAGTTGCTAGACCAGGGCTTCCCAAACCCAGTCCTGGGGACCCCAGTGTCTTCTGATTTTTGTCCCAACGGAGTTCTCAACTACTTAACCAAACCCTTAACTAATACTTTGCTTAAATTAGACCTGTTTTCAGCCCTTAAAACAGTTTTTAAGTTAACAATAGCATTTAATAAATAACTCGAAATCTGCACATTTGTAGGAGCTGAGAACAATTGAAAAGGTCTAATTGCGCACATTATTAGTTCAGTTAAGGAACTGAGAGCTCAGTTACAATGAAAACCAGAAGGACACCTGTGTCCCGAGGACAGGGCTTGGGAAACCCTGCACTAAACTATGCTGGTTTGAAAATGAGAGTAGAGACTACTCTG